>NC_090409.1:39843351-40111915 GCF_036365525.1 Heterodontus francisci
GGGTATATCTGTCTGTGTTTGTCTGTGTGTGTTAGTGTGTGAGAGAGTCTAGGTATGTCAGTCTGTGTTTGTTTGTGTGTATATGTGTCTATGTGTATGTGTATGTGTCAGTGTCTGTGTGTGGGTGGGTGTCTGTCTGTGTTTGTGTTTGTGTGTGTGTGTGTGTCTGGGTATGTCTGTGTCTGTCTGTGTTTGTGTGTGTGTGTGTGTGTGTGTCTGGGTATGTCTGTGTCTGTCTGTGTTTGTGTCAGTGTTTGTGTGTGTGTGTGTGTCTGGGTATGTCTGTGTCTGTCTGTGTTTGTGTTTGTGTCAGTGTGTGTGTGTGTCTGGGTATGTCTGTGTCTGTCTGTGTTTGTGTGTTTGTGTGTGTGTGTCTGGGTATGTCTGTGTCTGTCTGTGTTTGTGTGTGTGTGTGTGTGTCTGGGTATGTCTGTGTCTGTCTGTGTTTGTGTTTGTGTCAGTGTTTGTGTGTGTGTGTGTGTGTCTGGGTATGTCTGTGTCTGTCTGTGTTTGTGTATGTGTCTGTGTGTGTGTGTGTGGGTGGGTGTCTGTGTCTGTCTGTGTTTGTGTCAGTGTGTGTGTGTGTCTGGGTATGTCTGTGTCTGTCTGTGTTTGTGTATGTGTCTGTGTGTGTGTGGGTGGGTGTCTGTGTCTGTCTGTGTTTGTGTCAGTGTGTGTGTGTGTCTGGGTATGTCTGTGTCTGTCTGTGTTTGTGTATGTGTCTGTGTGTGTGTGGGTGGGTGGGTGTCTGTCTGTGTCTGTCTGTGTTTGTGTATGTGTCAGTGTGTGTGTGTCTGGGTATGTCTGTGTCTGTCTGTGTTTGTGTATGTGTCTGTGTGTGTGTGGGTGGGTGGGTGTCTGTCTGTGTCTGTCTGTGTTTGTGTATGTGTCAGTGTGTGTGTGTCTGGGTATGTCTGTGTCTGTCTGTGTTTGTGTATGTGTCTGTGTGTGTGTGGGTGGGTGGGTGTCTGTCTGTGTCTGTCTGTGTTTGTGTATGTGTCAGTGTGTGTGTGTGTCTGGGTATGTCTGTGTCTGTCTGTGTCAGTGTGTGTGTGTGTCTGGGTATGTCTGTGTCTGTCTGTGTTTGTGTATGTGTCTGTGTGTGTGTGGGTGGGTGGGTGTCTGTCTGTGTCTGTCTGTGTTTGTGTATGTGTCTGTGTGTGTGTGGGTGGGTGTCTGTGTCTGTCTGTGTTTGTGTCAGTGTGTGTGTGTGTCTGGGTGTGTCTGTGTCTGTGTGTGTGTGAGTTTCCAATATTACACTATTGTCTTGCTAACTTATCACCATTTCATTTGCTTTGTGACGATAACATTCAGAAATTCAGACACTGAAATGATCAGTTATTATCTCTCCCGCTGTATTCCTATCTCTCCCCGTCTTTCTCGCCTTTTTTGTGTGTGTGTGTCTCTCTCTCTACCCCCCACCCCCGCCCCCGCCCCCCCCCCGCCATCCCTCTGTCTCTCTCTCTCCCTCTCTCCATCGTGCCTGAGAATCAGAAAGTTGTCAATTCCAGTCTGCATTCCAGAATCACATTCCCCAGAATCCTGAGCAGACAGCAGAGCCCGGATTAACGACCGACCCACCCATTTGCTCAGAAGTGTTCCACCCTCAGGACATCCCAAAGCTTTACAGCCAATGAAGTACTTTTGAAGTGTAGTCACTGTTGTAATGTAGGAAATGCAGCCTGACCCTCCGACAGTGCGGCACTCCCTCAGTACTGACCCTCCGACAGTGCAGCACTCCCTCAGTACTGACCCTCCGACAGTGCGGGGCTCTCTCAGTACTGACCCTCCGACAGTGCAGCACTCCCTCAGTACTGACCCTCCGACAGTGCGGGGCTCTCTCAGTACTGACCCTCCGACAGTGCGGCACTCCCTCAGTACTGACCCTCCGACAGTGCAGCACTCCCTCAGTACTGACCCTCCGACAGTGCGGGGCTCTCTCAGTACTGACCCTCCGACAGTGCAGCACTCCCTCAGTACTGACCCTCCGACAGTGCGGGGCTCTCTCAGTACTGACCCTCCGACAGTGCAGCACTTCCTCAGTACTGACCTTCCGACAGTGCGGGGCTCTCTCAGTACTGACCCTCCGACAATGCAGCACTCCCTCAGTACTGACACTCCGACAGTGCAGCACTCCCTCAGTACTGACACTCCGACAGTGCGGCACTCCCTCAGTACTGACACTCCGACAGTGCGGCACTCCCTCAGTACTGACCCTCCGACAGTGCGGCACTCCCTCAGTACTGACCCTCCGACAGTGCGGCACTCCCCTCAGTACTGACCCTCCGACAGTGCGGCACTCCCCTCAGTACTGACCCTCCGACAGTGCGGCACTCCCCTCAGTACTGACCCTCCGACAGTGCGGCGCTCCCTCAGTACTGACACTCCGACAGTGCGGCACTCCCTCAGTACTGACCCTCCGACAGTGCGGCACTCCCTCAGTACTGACCCTCCGACAGTGCGGCACTCCCCTCAGTACTGACCCTCCGACAGTGCAGCGCTCCCTCAGTACTGACCCTCCGACAGTGCAGCACTCCCTTAGTACTGACCCTCCGACAGTGCGGCGCTCCCTCAGTACTGACCCTCCGACAGTGCGGCGCTCCCTCAGTACTGACCCTCTGACAGAGACTGTGGAGCGGGGGCTCGATTCCCGGACTGACTCAGAGACGTGTGTGTGTGTGTGTGTGTGTGTGTGTGTGTGTGTGTGTGTGTGTGTGTGTGTGTGTGTGTGTGTGTGTGTGTGTGTGTGTGTGTGTGTGTGTGTGTGTGTGTGTGTGTGTGTGTGTGTGTGTGTGTGAGAGAGAGAGAGACAACTGCACACTCATCCTGCGTAAAAAGACCAAACTCTTGACAAAATCACACTGCAATCTCTGAGCTTTATTTATCTATCGAGAACAAGCTAAATATGTCTAACGAGATTGGGGCGGGGAGTTGGGTAGATAGGTAGTTTGCAGGGGACATCTGTCAGCGAAGCCTGTCTTTAAAACTGTGTTCCCACAAAGCTATTGTCATGGTAGATAAAGTACCGCTTCAACGCCATTTTGGCAACTGTTTTTGCTCTCCGGGACTTTCGCCTCTGTGTGCTCACAACCCGACGATGTACCAAACGTCTCAACCTGACACTCTGCACCTTCCTGCCCCTGTGTCTCTTGCGTGGTATTTTCCGCCCCCTCTTGCCAGCCTGGCGGCTCTCTCTCTGTGACATGGTCACCTTCATTCCGCCTTTGGGCTCTGGGACTTCTATTTGTCTGCAGGGACGGTGAGTTGGCTGAGTCCGTCACTGCTCACTCAGTTTCAGACTGGGCCCACCTCGGCCGGGGCCAAGTCCTTTGAGGGGTCGGGGCATCAGGGTCATTGTGACATGCCGGGCCCCGCACCCACCATTGCCTTATCGGGAAACCAAGACCATATAAGGTGTGGTGAGGGGGCCCACAGCCACTGTGAGTCCTTGAGGTGCACCTGATGCCCATACAAGGCCACCTCCAGCCCCTCATCCCCTCCCTATCTCTGTAACCCATCTCCAGTCCCTCGTCCCCTCCCTATCTCTGTGACCCTCCTCCAGCCCCTCGTCCCCTCCCTATCGCTGTACCCTCCTCCAGCCCCTACAACCCTCCGAGATCCCTCGAATTAGTGTCTCCACGTCAACTCAACTCCTCGGGAGCCGAGCATCACCCCCCCCCCTGACGCGGAGGATGTTCCGATTATACAAACGCGAGTATGAAAGACTTTTGGCAGGACCGAGGGGCTGTCCTTTTAAAGTGAAGGCTTCCCCTCTCGCGCAGGACCTCACCCGACCTTTAAAGGACGACCGCTGGGGGTCACCGCCAGTGACCATATTTGGGTGTGGGTGGGGCTCGGGGAGACAGGAGCTCTCCCCTCCCCCCCCCCACCCCACCCCCAATCTGATGATGTCACCAAGCCCATTGTTGGTTACTTGTGCTGGCTGTCGGGCTGAGCACAAAATGGACACTCCCGCAAAGGCCCCGGGGCAGAATCTAAGCCCCCAAAACCTGGAGAAGAGGGTCCGCAAATGCCAGTATGGATCACCCTCCAACCCACCAGCAACTGGCACACCCGCCGAGCAGCGCTCCACCAAGAGGAGTCAACAGGGCCGACAGTCAAACCCCCACTTTATTCAAATTGGCAGACCCTTGGAGCTCTCGCAGTGCAGACAGAGTCCACTCGGCCCATCATGTCTGTGCCTGGAAAGATCTATCCAATTAGTCGCACTCCCCCCCGCCTTGCTATGTCCCATCACCCTGAACATTTTCCCCCTTCAAGTATTTTTATCCCCTTTTGAAAGTTACTATAATATAATATAATATTATAGGCTATAAGATACACAGGGGCTGTTATTCACTATAATATACACAGGGGCTGTTATTCACTATAATATACACAGGGGCTGTTATTCACTATAATATACACAGGGGCTGTTATTCACTATAATATACACAGGAGCTGTTATTCACTATAATATACACAGGGGCTGCCATTCACTATAATATACACAGGAGCTGCTATTCACTATAATACACACAGGAGCTGCTATTCTCTATAATACACACAGGAGCTGCTATTCTCTATAATACACACAGGAGCTGCAATTCACTATAATATACACAGGGGCTGTTATTCACTATAATATACACAGGGGCTGCTATTCTCTACAATATACACAGGGGCTGTTATTCTCTATAATATACACGGGAGCTGCTATTCACTATAATATACACAGGGGCTGTTATTCACTATAATATACACAGGGGCTGCTATTCTCTATAATATACACAGGGGCTGTTATTCACTATAATATACACAGGGGCTGCTATTCTCTATAATATAAACAGGGGCTGCAATTCTCTATAATATACACAGGGACTGTTATTCACTATAATATACACAGGGGCTGCAATTCACTATAATATACACAGGGGCTGTTATTCACTATAATATACACAGGGGCTGCTATTCTCTATAATATACACAGGGGCTGTTATTCACTATAATATACACAGGGGCTGCTATTCTCTATAATATACACAGGGGCTGTTATTCACTATAATATACACAGGGGCTGCTATTCTCTATAATATACACAGGGGCTGTTATTCACTATAATATACACAGGGGCTGCTATTCTCCATAATATGCACAGGGGCTGCAATTCTCTATAATACACACAGGGGCTGCTATTCTCTATAATAGACACAGGGGCTGCTATTCTCTATAATATAAACAGGGGCTGCAATTCTCTATAATATACACAGGGACTGTTATTCACTATAATATACACAGGGGCTGCAATTCACTATAATATACACAGGGGCTGCTATTCTCTATAATATACACAGGGACTGTTATTCACTATAATATACACAGGGGCTGCAATTCACTATAATATACACAGGGGCTGTTATTCTCTATAATACACACAGGAGCTGCTATTCTCTATAATACACACAGGAGCTGCTATTCTCTATAATATAAACAGGGGCTGCAATTCTCTATAATATGCACAGGGGCTGCTATTCTCTATAATACACACAGGAGCTGCTATTCTCTATAATATAAACAGGGGCTGCAATTCTCTATAATATACACAGGGGCTGTTATTCACTATAATATACACAGGAGCTGTTATTCTCGATAATATACACAGGAGCTGCTATTCTCTATAATACACACAGGAGCTGCTATTCTCTATAATATAAACAGGGGCTGCAATTCTCTATAATATACACAGGGACTGTTATTCACTATAATATACACAGGGGCTGCAATTCACTATAATATACACAGGGGCTGTTATTCACTATAATATACACAGGGGCTGCTATTCTCTACAATATACACAGGGGCTGTTAGTCTCTATAATATACACGGGAGCTGCTATTCACTATAATATACACAGGGGCTGTTATTCACTATAATATACACAGGGGCTGCAATTCACTATAATATACACAGGGGCTGTTATTCACTATAATATACACAGGGGCTGCTATTCTCTACAATATACACAGGGGCTGTTATTCTCTATAATATACACGGGAGCTGCTATTCACTATAATATACACAGGGGCTGTTATTCACTAAAATATACACAGGGGCTGCTATTCTCTATAATATACACAGGGGCTGTTATTCACTATAATATACACAGGGGCTGCTATTCTCTATAATATACACAGGAGCTGCAATTCTCTATAATATACACAGGGACTGCTATTCACTATAATATACACAAGGGCTGTTATTCTCTATAATATAAACAGGGGCTGCAATTCTCTATAATATACACAGGGACTGCTATTCACTACAATATACACAGGGGCTGTTATTCACTATAATATACACAGGGGCTGCTATTCTCTACAATATACACAAGGGCTGTTATTCTCTATAATATAAACAGGGGCTGCAATTCTCTATAATATACACAGGGACTGCTATTCACTACAATATACACAGGGGCTGTTATTCTCTATAATATACACGGGAGCTGCTATTCACTATAATATACACAGGGGCTGCTATTCTCTACAATATACACAGGGGCTGTTATTCTCTATAAAATACACGGGAGCTGCTATTCACTATAATATACACAGGGGCTGTTATTCACTATAATATACACAGGGGCTGCTATAGACTAGAATATACACAGGGGCTGCTATTCACTATAATATACACAAGGGCTGTTATTCTCTATAATATACACAGGGGCTGCTATTCTCTATAATATACACAGGGGCTGTTATTCTCTAATATACACGGGAGCTGCTATTCTCTATAATATACACAGGGGCTGCTATTCTCGATAATATACACAGGGGCTGTTATTCACTATAATATACACAGGGGCTGCTATTCTCTTATAATATACACAGGGGCTGTTATTCACCATAATATACACAGGGGCTGCTATTCTCTATAATATACACAGGGGCTGTTATTCACTATAATATACACAGGGGCTGCTATTCTCTATAATATACACAGGGGCTGTTATTCACTAGAATATACACGGGCTGATATTCTCTATAATATACACAGGGGCTGCTATTCTCGATAATATACACAGGAGCCGCTATTCTCTAGAATATACACAGGAGCTGCTATTCTCTATAATATACACAGGGTCTGCTATTCTCTATAATATACACAGGGGCTGCTATTCTCTATAATACACACAGGAGCTGCTATTCTCCATAATATAAACAGGGGCTGCAATTCTCTATAAAATACACAGGGGCTGTTATTCTCTATAATATACACAGGGGCTGCTATTCTCTATAACAAATACAGGGGCTGCTATTCTCTATAATATACACAGGGGCTGTTATTCACTATAATATACACAGGGGCTGTTATTCTCTATAATATACACAGGAGCTGCTATTCTCTATAATGTACACAGGGGCTGCTATTCTCGATGATATACACAGGAGCTGCTATTCTCTATAATATACACAGGGGCTGTTATTCACTATAATATACACAGGGGCTGCTATTCTCCATATGAAACACAGGAGCTGCAATTCTCGATAGTATACACAGGGGCTGGTATTCTCTATGATATACACAGGAGCTGCGATTCTCTACAATATACACAGGGGCTGCTATCTCTATAATATACACAGGGGCTGCTATCTCTATAATACACACAGGGGCTGTTATTCTCTATAATATACACAGGAGCTGCTATTCTCTATAATATTCACAGGAGCTCTTATTCTCTATAATATACACAGGAGGTGCTGTTCTCTATAATATACACAGGGGCTGCTATTCTCTATAATATACACAGGAGCTGCTATTCTCTATAATATACACAGGGGCTGCTATTCTCTATAATATACACAGGAGCTGCTATTCTGTACAATATTCACAGGAGCTGTTATTCTCTATAATATAAACAGGGGCTGCTATTCTCTATAATATACACAGGGGCTGCTATTCTCCATATTATACACAGGGGCTGCTATTCTCTATAATACACACAGGAGCTGCTATTCTGTACAATATTCACAGGAGCTGTTATTCTCCATAATATACACAGGGGCTGCTATTCTCTATAACACACACAGGAGCTGCTATTCTCTACAATATTCACAGGAGCTGTTATTCTCTATAATATACACAGGGGCTGCTATTCTCCATAATATACACAGGGGCTGCTATTCTCTATAATATACACGGGGCTGATATTCATGATAATATACACAGGGGCTGTTATTCTCTATAATATACACAGGGGCTGCTATTCTCTATAATATACACAGGGGCTGCGAGCTCGAAATATACACAGGGCCTGCGAGCTCTATAATATACACAGGGGCTGCTATCTCTATAATATACGCAGGGGCAGCTATTCTCTATAATATACTCAGGGGCTGTTATTCTCTATAACAGACACAGGAGCTGCTCTTCTCTATAATTGACACAGGGGCTGTTATTCTCTATAACATACACAGGAGCTGCTATTCTCTATAATATACACAGGGGCTGCTATTCTCTAAAATATACACAGGAGCTGCTATTCTCTATAATATACACAGGGGCTGCTATTCTCCATATGATACACAGGAGCTGCAATTCTCTGTAATATGCACAGGGGCTGCAATTCTCTATAATATACACAGGGGCTGCTATTCTCTATAATATCCACAGGGGCTGCAATTCTCTATAATATGCACAGGAGCTGCTATTCTCTATAATATACACAGGAGCGGCAATTCTCTATAACATACACAGGAGCTGCTATTCTCTATAATATACACAGGAGCTGCTATTCTCTATAATATACACAGGGGCTGCTATTCTCCATATTATACACAGGAGCTGCAATTCTCTATAATATACACAGGGGCTGCAATTCTCTATAATAGACACAGGGGCTGCTATTCTCTCATATACACAGGGGCTGCTATTCTCTATAATATACACAGGGGCTGCAATTCTCTATAATATACACAGGGGCTGCGATTCTCTGTAATAGACACAGGGGCTGCTATTCTCTCATATACACAGGGGCTGCTATTCTCTATAATATACGCAGGAGCTGCTATTCTCTACAATATACACAGGGGCTGCTATTCTCTATAATATACACAGGGGCTGCTATTCATGATAATATACACAGGGGCTGTTATTCTCTATAATATACACAGGGGCTGCAATTCTCTATAATATACACAGGAACTGCAATTCTCTATAATATACACAGGAGCTGCTATTCTCTATAATATTCACGGGAGCTGTTATTCTCTATAATATACACAGGGGCTGCTATTCTCTATAATATACACAGGAGCTGCTATTCTCTATAATATTCACGGGAGCTGTTATTCTCTATAATATACACAGGGGCTGCAATTCTCTATTATATACACAGGAGCTGCAATTCTCTATAATATACACAAGAGCTGCAATTCTCTATAATATACACAGGAGCTGCAATTGTCGATAATATACACAGGAGCTGCAATTCTCTAATATACACAGGAGCTGCTATTCTCTGTAATATTCACAGGAGCTGTTATTCTCTATGATATACACAGGGGCTGCTATTCTCCATATTATACACTGGGGCTGTTATTCTCTATAACATACACAGGAGCTGCTATTCCCTATAATATACACAGGGGCTGTTATTCTCTATAACATACACAGGAGCTGCTATTCTCCATAATATACACAGTGGCTGTTATTCACTATAATATACACAGGGGCTGCTATTCTCTATAATATACACAGGGGCTGTTATTCACTAGAATATACACGGGCTACTATTCTCTATAATATACACAGGGGCTGCTATTCTCGATAATATACACAGGAGCTGCTTTTCTCCATAATATACACAGGAGCTGCTATTCTCTATAATATACACAGGGGCTGCTATTCTCTATAATATACACAGGGGCTGCTATTCTCTATAATACACACAGGAGCTGCTATTCTCTATAATATAAATGGGGGCTGTTATTCTCTATAATATACACAGGAGCTGCTATTCACCATAATATCCACAGGGGCTGTTATTCTCTATAATATACACAGGAGCTGCTATTCTCTATAATATACACAGGAGCTGCTATTCTCTCTAATACACACAGGGGCTGTTATTCACTATAATATACACAGGGGCTGTTATTCTCTATAATATACACAGGGGCTGCTATTCTCTGTAACAAATACAGGGGCTGCTATTCTCTATAATATACACAGGGGCTGTTATTCACTATAATATACACAGGGGCTGTTATTCTCTATAATATACACAGGAGCTGCTATTCTCCATAATATACACAGGGGCTGCTATTCTCTATAACATACACAGGAGCTGCTATTCTTTATAATATACACAGGGGCTGTTATTCACTATAATATACACAGGGGCTGTTATTCTCTATAATATACACAGGGGCTGCTATTCTCGATAACAAATACAGGGGCTGCTATTCTCTATAATATACACAGGGGCTGTTATTCACTATAATATACACAGGGGCTGTTATTCTCTATAATATACACAGGAGCTGCTATTCTCTATAATATACACAGGGGCTGCTATTCTCTATGATATACACAGGAGCTGCTATTCTCTATAATATACACAGGGGCTGTTATTCTCTATAATATACACAGGAGCTGCTATTCTCTATAATGTACACAGGGGCTGCTATTCTCTATGATATACACAGGAGCTGCTATTCTCTATAATATACACAGGGGCTGTTATTCACTATAATATACACAGGGGCTGCTATTCTCCATATGAAACACAGGAGCTGCAATTCTCGATAGTATACACAGGGGCTGGTATTCTCTATGATATACACAGGAGCTGCGATTCTCTACAATATACACAGGGGCTGCTATCTCTATAATATACACAGGGGCTGCTATCTCTATAATACACACAGGGGCTGTTATTCTCTATAATATACACAGGAGCTGCTATTCTCTATAATATTCACATGAGCTCTTATTCTCTATAATATACACAGGAGGTGCTGTTCTCTATAATATACACAGGGGCTGCTATTCTCTATAATATACACAGGAGCTGCTATTCTCTATAATATACACAGGGGCTGCTATTCTCTATAATATACACAGGAGCTGCTATTCTGTACAATATTCACAGGAGCTGTTATTCTCTATAATATAAACAGGGGCTGCTATTCTCTATAATATACACAGGGGCTGCTATTCTCCATATTATACACAGGGGCTGCTATTCTCTATAATACACACAGGAGCTGCTATTCTGTACAATATTCACAGGAGCTGTTATTCTCCATAATATACACAGGGGCTGCTATTCTCTATAACACACACAGGAGCTGCTATTCTCTACAATATTCACAGGAGCTGTTATTCTCTATAATATACACAGGGGCTGCTATTCTCCATAATATACACAGGGGCTGCTATTCTCTATAATATACACGGGGCTGATATTCATGATAATATACACAGGGGCTGTTATTCTCTATAATATACACAGGGGCTGCTATTCTCTATAATATACACAGGGGCTGCGAGCTCGAAATATACACAGGGCCTGCGAGCTCTATAATATACACAGGGGCTGCTATCTCTATAATATACGCAGGGGCAGCTATTCTCTATAATATACTCAGGGGCTGTTATTCTCTATAACAGACACAGGAGCTGCTCTTCTCTATAATTGACACAGGGGCTGTTATTCTCTATAACATACACAGGAGCTGCTATTCTCTATAATATACACAGGGGCTGCTATTCTCTAAAATATACACAGGAGCTGCTATTCTCTATAATATACACAGGGGCTGCTATTCTCCATATGATACACAGGAGCTGCAATTCTCTGTAATATGCACAGGGGCTGCAATTCTCTATAATATACACAGGGGCTGCTATTCTCTATAATATCCACAGGGGCTGCAATTCTCTATAATATGCACAGGAGCTGCTATTCTCTATAATATACACAGGAGCGGCAATTCTCTATAACATACACAGGAGCTGCTATTCTCTATAATATACACAGGAGCTGCTATTCTCTATAATATACACAGGGGCTGCTATTCTCCATATTATACACAGGAGCTGCAATTCTCTATAATATACACAGGGGCTGCAATTCTCTATAATAGACACAGGGGCTGCTATTCTCTCATATACACAGGGGCTGCTCTTCTCTATAATATACACAGGGGCTGCAATTCTCTATAATCTACACAGGGGCTGCGATTCTCTGTAATAGACACAGGGGCTGCTATTCTCTCATATACACAGGGGCTGCTATTCTCTATAATATACGCAGGAGCTGCTATTCTCTACAATATACACAGGGGCTGCTATTCTCTATAATATACACAGGGGCTGCTATTCATGATAATATACACAGGGGCTGTTATTCTCTATAATATACACAGGGGCTGCAATTCTCTATAATATACACAGGAACTGCAATTCTCTATAATATACACAGGAGCTGCTATTCTCTATAATATTCACGGGAGCTGTTATTCTCTATAATATACACAGGGGCTGCTATTCTCTATAATATACACAGGAGCTGCTATTCTCTATAATATTCACGGGAGCTGTTATTCTCTATAATATACACAGGGGCTGCAATTCTCTATTATATACACAGGAGCTGCAATTCTCTATAATATACACAAGAGCTGCAATTCTCTATAATATACACAGGAGCTGCAATTGTCGATAATATACACAGGAGCTGCAATTCTCTAATATACACAGGAGCTGCTATTCTCTGTAATATTCACAGGAGCTGTTATTCTCTATGATATACACAGGGGCTGCTATTCTCCATATTATACACTGGGGCTGTTATTCTCTATAACATACACAGGAGCTGCTATTCCCTATAATATACACAGGGGCTGTTATTCTCTATAACATACACAGGAGCTGCTATTCTCCATAATATACACAGTGGCTGTTATTCACTATAATATACACAGGGGCTGCTATTCTCTATAATATACACAGGGGCTGTTATTCACTAGAATATACACGGGCTACTATTCTCTATAATATACACAGGGGCTGCTATTCTCGATAATATACACAGGAGCTGCTTTTCTCCATAATATACACAGGAGCTGCTATTCTCTATAATATACACAGGGGCTGCTATTCTCTCTAATATACACAGGGGCTGCTATTCTCTATAATACACACAGGAGCTGCTATTCTCTATAATATAAATGGGGGCTGTTATTCTCTATAATATACACAGGAGCTGCTATTCACCATAATATCCACAGGGGCTGTTATTCTCTATAATATACACAGGAGCTGCTATTCTCTATAATATACACAGGAGCTGCTATTCTCTCTAATACACACAGGGGCTGTTATTCACTATAATATACACAGGGGCTGTTATTCTCTATAATATACACAGGGGCTGCTATTCTCTGTAACAAATACAGGGGCTGCTATTCTCTATAATATACACAGGGGCTGTTATTCACTATAATATACACAGGGGCTGTTATTCTCTATAATATACACAGGAGCTGCTATTCTCCATAATATACACAGGGGCTGCTATTCTCTATAACATACACAGGAGCTGCTATTCTTTATAATATACACAGGGGCTGTTATTCACTATAATATACACAGGGGCTGTTATTCTCTATAATATACACAGGGGCTGCTATTCTCGATAACAAATACAGGGGCTGCTATTCTCTATAATATACACAGGGGCTGTTATTCACTATAATATACACAGGGGCTGTTATTCTCTATAATATACACAGGGGCTGCTATTCTCCATATTATACACAGGGGCTGCGATTCTCTATAATATACACAGGGGCTGTTATTCTCTATAATATACACAGGGGCTGCTATTCTCTACAATATACACAGGGGCTGCTATTCTCCATATTATACACAGGAGCTGCTATTCTCTATAATATTCACAGGAGCTGCTATTCTCTATAATATACACAGGGGCTGCTATTCTCTATAATACACACAGGAGCTGCTATTCTGTACAATATTCACAGGAGCTGTTATTCTCTATAATATACACAGGGGCTGCTATTCTCTATAACACACACAGGAGCTGCTATTCTCTACAATATTCACAGGAGCTGTTATTCTCTATAATATACACAGGGGCTGCTATTCTCCATAATATACACAGGGGCTGCTATTCTCTATAATATACACGGGGCTGATATTCATGATAATATACACAGGGGCTGTTATTCTCTATAATATACACAGGAGCTGCTATTCTCTATAATATACACAGGGGCTGCGAGCTCTATAATATACACAGGGCCTGCGAGCTCTATAATATACACAGGGGCTGCTATCTCTATAATATACGCAGGGGCAGCTATTCTCTATAATATACACAGGGGCTGTTATTCTCTATAACAGACACAGGAGCTGCTCTTCTCTATAATTGACACAGGAGCTGCTATTCTCTATAATATACACAGGGGCTGCTATTCTCTAAAATATACACAGGAGCTGCTATTATCTATAATATACACAGGGGCTGCTATTCTCCATATGATACACAGGAGCTGCAATTCTCTGTAATATGCACAGGGGCTGCAATTCTCTATAATATACACAGGGGCTGCTATTCTCTATAATATACACAGGGGCTGCTATTCTCTATTATATCCACAGGGGCTGCAATTCTCTATAATATGCACAGGAGCTGCAATTCTCTATAACATACACAGGAGCTGCTATTCTCCATAATATACACAGGGGCTGCTATTCTCTATAATATACACAGGAGCTGCTATTCTCTATAATATACACAGGGGCTGCTATTCTCCATATTATACACAGGAGCTGCAATTCTCTATAATATACACAGGGGCTGCAATTCTCTATAATATACACAGGGGCTGCTATTCTCTATAATATACACAGGGGCTGCTATTCTCTATAATATACACAGGGGCTGCAATTCTCTATAATATACACAGGGGCTGCGATTCTCTGTAATATGCACAGGGGCTGCAATCCTCTATAATATACACAGGAGCTGCTATTCTCTACAATATACACAGGGGCTGCTATTCTCTATAATATACACAGGGGCTGCTATTCATGATAATATACACAGGGGCTGTTATTCTCTATAATATACACAGGGGCTGCAATTCTCTATAATATACACAGGAGCTGCAATTCTCTATAATATACACAGGAGCTGCAATTCTCTATAATATACACAGGGGCTGCAATTCTCTATAATATACACAGGAGCTGCTATTCTCTATAATATTCACGGGAGCTGTTATTCTCTATAATATACACAGGGGCTGCAATTCTCTATTATATACACAGGAGCTGCAATTCTCTATAATATACACAAGAGCTGCAATTCTCTATAATATACACAGGAGCTGCAATTCTCGATAATATGCACAGGAGCTGCAATTCTCTATAATATACACAGGAGCTGCTATTCTCTATAATATTCACAGGAGCTGTTATTCTCTATGATATACACAGGGGCTGCTATTCTCCATATTATACACAGGGGCTGTTATTCACTAGAATATACACGGGCTGCTATTCTCTATAATATACACAGGGGCTGCTATTCTCGATAATATACACAGGAGCTGCGATTCTCCATAATATACACAGGAGCTGCTATTCTCTATAATATACACAGCGGCTGCTATTCTCTATAATATACACAGGGGCTGCTATTCTCTATAATACACACAGGAGCTGCTATTCTCTATAATATAAACGGGGGCTGTTATTCTCGATAATATACACAGGAGCTGCTATTCACCATAATATCCACAGGGGCTGTTATTCTCTATAATATACACAGGAGCTGCTATTCTCTATAATATACACAGGAGCTGCTATTCTCTATAATATACACAGGGGCTGTTATTCACTTTAATATACACAGGGGCTGTTATTCTCTATAATATACACAGGGGCTGCTATTCTCTGTAACAAATACAGGGGCTGCTATTCTCTATAATATACACAGGGGCTGTTATTCACTATAATATACACAGGGGCTGTTATTCTCTATAATATACACAGGAGCTGCTATTCTCTATAATATACACAGGGGCTGCAATTCTCTATGATATACACAGGGGCTGCTATTCTCTATAATATACACAGGGGCTGTTATTCTCTATAATATACACAGGGCCTGCTATTCTCCATATGAAACACAGGAGCTGCAATTCTCGATAGTATACACAGGGGCTGGTATTCTCTATGATATACACAGGAGCTGCGATTCTCTACAATATACACAGGGGCTGCTATCTATAATATACACAGGGGCTGCTACCTCTATAATACACACAGGAGCTGCTATTCTGTACAATATTCACAGGAGCTGTTATTCTCGATAGTATACACAGGGGCTGCAATTCTCTGTAATATGCACAGGGGCTGCAATTCTCTATAATCTGCACAGGGGCTGCTATTCTCTATAATATACACAGGAGCTGCTATTCTCTATAATATTCACAGGAGCTGTTATTCTCTATAATATACACAGGGGCTGCTATTCTCTACAATATGCACAGGGGCTGCTATTCTCTATAATATTCACAGGAGCTGTTATTCTCTATAATATACACAGGGGCTGCTATTCTCCATAATATACACAGGGGCTGCTATTCTCTATAATACACACAGCAGCTGCTATTCTGTACAATATTCACAGGAGCTGTTATTCTCTATAATATACACAGGGGCTGCTATTCTCTATAATATACACAGGGGCTGCTATTCTCTATAACACACACAGGAGCTGCTATTCTCTACAATATTCACAGGAGCTGTTATTCTCTATAATATACACATGGGCTGCTATTCTCTATAATATACACAGGGGCTGCAATTCTCTATAATATACACAGGAGCTGCTATTCTCTATAATATACACGGGGCTGATATTCATGATAATATACACAGGGGCTGTTATTCTCTATAATATACACAGGAGCTGCTATTCTCTATAATATACACAGGGGCTGCGAGCTCTATAATATACACAGGGCCTGCGAGCTCTATAATATACACAGGGGCTGCTATCTCTATAATATACGCAGGGGCTGCTATTCTCTATAATATACACAGGGGCTGTTATTCTCTATAACAGACACAGGAGCTGCTATTCACTATAATATACACAGGGGCTGCTATTCTCTATAATATACACAGGGGCTGCTATTCTCTATAATATACACAGGGGCTGTTATTCTCTATAACAGACACAGGAGCTGCTATTCACTATAATATACACAGGGGCTGCTATTCTCTATAATATACACAGGGGCTGCTATTCACTATAATATACACAGGGGCTGCTATTCTCTATAATATACACAGGGGCTGCTATTCTCTAAAATATACACAGGAGCTGCTATTCTCTATAATATACACAGGGGCTGCAATTCTCTATAATATGCACAGGAGCTGCTATTCTCTATAATATACACAGGGGCTGCAATTCTCTATAATCTACACGGGGGCTGCTATTCTCTATAATATACACAGGGGCTGCTATTCTCTATAATATACACAGGGGCTGCAATTCTCTATAATATACACAGGGGCTGCGATTCTCTATAATATGCACAGGGGCTGCAATTCTCTATAATATACACAGGAGCTGCTATTCTCTACAATATACACAGGGGCTGCAATTCTCTATAATATACACAGGGGCTGCTATTCTCTATAATATACACAGGGGCTGCTATTCTCTATAATATACACAGGGGCTGCAATTCTCTATAATATACACAGGGGCTGCGATTCTCTATAATATGCACAGGGGCTGCAATTCTCTATAATATACACAGGAGCTGCTATTCTCTACAATATACACAGGGGCTGCTATTCTCTATAATATACACAGGGGCTGCTATTCATGATAATATACACAGGGGCTGTTATTCTCTATAATATACACACGGGCTGCAATTCTCTATAATATACACAGGAGCTGCAATTCTCTGTAATATTCACGGGAGCTGTTATTCTCTATAATATACACAGGGGCTGCAATTCTCTATTATATACACAGGAGCTGCAATTCTCTATAATATACACAGGAGCTGCAATTCTCTATAATATACACAGGAGCTGCAATTCTCGATAATATACACAGGAGCTGCAATTCTCTATAATATACACAGGAGCTGTTATTCTCTATGATATACACAGGGGCTGCTATTCTCCATATTATACACAGGGGCTGTTATTCTCTATAACATACACAGGAGCTGCTATTACCTATAATATACACAGGGGCTGTTATTCTCTATAATATACACAGGAGCTGCTATTCTCTATAATATACACAGGGGCTGTTATTCTCCAAAACATGCACAGGAGCTGCTATTCTCTATAATATACACAGGGGCTGCTATTCTCTATAATATACACAGGGGCTGTTATTGTCTATAACATACACAGGAGCTGCTATTCTCTATAATATACACAGGGGCTGCTATTCTCTATAATATACACAGGGGCTGTTATTGTCTATAATATACACAGGGGCTGCTATTCTCTATAATATACACAGGGGCTGCTATTCTCTATAATATACACAGGAGCTGCTATTCTCTATAATATACACAGGGGCTGCTATTCTCTATAATATACACAGGAGCTGCTATTCTCTATAATATACACAGGGGCTGCTATTCTCTATAATATACACAGGGGCTGCTATTCTCTATAATATACACAGGGGCTGTTATTCTCTATAACATACACAGGAGCTGCTATTCTCTATAATATACACAGGGACTGCTATTCTCTATAATATACACAGGGGCTGCTATTCTCTATAATATACACAGGAGCTGCTATTCTCTATAATATACACAGGGGCTGTTATTCTCCAAAACATGCACAGGAGCTGCTATTCTCTATAATATACACAGGGGCTGCTATTCTGTATAATATACACAGGGGCTGTTATTGTCTATAATATACACAGGGGCTGCTATTCTGTATAATATACACAGGGGCTGCTATTCTGTATAATATACACAGGGGCTGCTATTCTGTATAATATACACAGGTGCTGCTATTCTCTATAATATACACAGGGGCTGTTATTCTCTATAATATACACAGGGGCTGCTATTCTCTATAATATACACAGGAGCTGCTATTCTCTATAATATACACAGGGGCTGCTATTCTCTATAATATACACAGGGGCTGCTATTCTCTATAATATACACAGGGGCTGTTATTCTCTATAACATACACAGGAGCTGCTATTCTCTATAATATACACAGGGACTGCTATTCTCTATAATATACACAGGGGCTGCTATTCTCTATAATATACACAGGAGCTGCTATTCTCTATAATATCCACAGGGGCTGTTATTCTCCAAAACATGCACAGGAGCTGCTAATCTCTATAATATACACAGGGGCTGCTATTCTCTATAATATACACAGGAGCTGCTATTCTCTATAATATACACAGGGACTGCTATTCTCTATAATATACACAGGGGCTGCTATTCTGTATAATATACACAGGTGCTGCTATTCTCTATAATATACACAGGGGCTGTTATTCTCCATGATATACACGGGAGCTGCTATTCTCCATATTGTACACAGGAGCTGCAATTCTCTATAATTTACACAGGGGCTGCAATTCTCTATAATATACACAGGGGCTGCTATTCTCTATAATATACACAGGAGCTGCAATTCTCTATAATATACACAGGGGCTGCTATTCTCTAAAATATACACAGGAGCTGCTATTCTCTATAATATACACAGGGGCTGCAATTCTCTATAATATGCACAGGAGCTGCTATTCTCTATAATATACACAGGGGCTGCAATTCTCTATAATCTACACGGGGGCTGCTATTCTCTATAATATACACAGGGGCTGCTATTCTCTATAATATACACAGGGGCTGCAATTCTCTATAATATACACAGGGGCTGCGATTCTCTATAATATGCACAGGGGCTGCAATTCTCTATAATATACACAGGAGCTGCTATTCTCTACAATATACACAGGGGCTGCAATTCTCTATAATATACACAGGGGCTGCTATTCTCTATAATATACACAGGGGCTGCTATTCTCTATAATATACACAGGGGCTGCAATTCTCTATAATATACACAGGGGCTGCGATTCTCTATAATATGCACAGGGGCTGCAATTCTCTATAATATACACAGGAGCTGCTATTCTCTACAATATACACAGGGGCTGCTATTCTCTATAATATACACAGGGGCTGCTATTCATGATAATATACACAGGGGCTGTTATTCTCTATAATATACACACGGGCTGCAATTCTCTATAATATACACAGGAGCTGCAATTCTCTATAATATACACAGGAGCTGCAATTCTCGATAATATACACAGGAGCTGCAATTCTCTATAATATACACAGGAGCTGTTATTCTCTATGATATACACAGGGGCTGCTATTCTCCATATTATACACAGGGGCTGTTATTCTCTATAACATACACAGGAGCTGCTATTACCTATAATATACACAGGGGCTGTTATTCTCTATAATATACACAGGAGCTGCTATTCTCTATAATATACACAGGGGCTGTTATTCTCCAAAACATGCACAGGAGCTGCTATTCTCTATAATATACACAGGGGCTGCTATTCTCTATAATATACACAGGGGCTGTTATTGTCTATAACATACACAGGAGCTGCTATTCTCTATAATATACACAGGGGCTGCTATTCTCTATAATATACACAGGGGCTGTTATTGTCTATAATATACACAGGGGCTGCTATTCTCTATAATATACACAGGGGCTGCTATTCTCTATAATATACACAGGAGCTGCTATTCTCTATAATATACACAGGGGCTGCTATTCTCTATAATATACACAGGAGCTGCTATTCTCTATAATATACACAGGGGCTGCTATTCTCTATAATATACACAGGGGCTGCTATTCTCTATAATATACACAGGGGCTGTTATTCTCTATAACATACACAGGAGCTGCTATTCTCTATAATATACACAGGGACTGCTATTCTCTATAATATACACAGGGGCTGCTATTCTCTATAATATACACAGGAGCTGCTATTCTCTATAATATACACAGGGGCTGTTATTCTCCAAAACATGCACAGGAGCTGCTATTCTCTATAATATACACAGGGGCTGCTATTCTGTATAATATACACAGGGGCTGTTATTGTCTATAATATACACAGGGGCTGCTATTCTGTATAATATACACAGGGGCTGCTATTCTGTATAATATACACAGGGGCTGCTATTCTGTATAATATACACAGGTGCTGCTATTCTCTATAATATACACAGGGGCTGTTATTCTCTATAATATACACAGGGGCTGCTATTCTCTATAATATACACAGGAGCTGCTATTCTCTATAATATACACAGGGGCTGCTATTCTCTATAATATACACAGGGGCTGCTATTCTCTATAATATACACAGGGGCTGTTATTCTCTATAACATACACAGGAGCTGCTATTCTCTATAATATACACAGGGACTGCTATTCTTTATAATATACACAGGGGCTGCTATTCTCTATAATATACACAGGAGCTGCTATTCTCTATAATATCCACAGGGGCTGTTATTCTCCAAAACATGCACAGGAGCTGCTAATCTCTATAATATACACAGGGGCTGCTATTCTCTATAATATACACAGGAGCTGCTATTCTCTATAATATACACAGGGACTGCTATTCTCTATAATATACACAGGGGCTGCTATTCTGTATAATATACACAGGTGCTGCTATTCTCTATAATATACACAGGGGCTGTTATTCTCCATGATATACACGGGAGCTGCTATTCTCCATATTGTACACAGGAGCTGCAATTCTCTATAATTTACACAGGGGCTGCAATTCTCTATAATATACACAGGGGCTGCTATTCTCTATAATATACACAGGAGCTGCAATTCTCTATAATATACACAGGAGCTGCTATTCTCTATAATATACACAGGAGCTGCTATTCTCTATAATATACACAGGGGCTGTTATTCTCCAAAACATGCACAGGAGCTGCTATTCTCTATAATATACACAGGGGCTGCTATTCTCTATAATATACACAGGGGCTGTTATTGTCTATAACATACACAGGTGCTGCTATTCTCTATAATATACACAGGGGCTGTTATTCTCCATGATATACACGGGAGCTGCTATTCTCCATATTGTACACAGGAGCTGCAATTCTCTATAATTTACACAGGGGCTGCAATTCTCTATAATATACACAGGGGCTGCTATTCTCTATAATATACACAGGAGCTGCAATTCTCTATAATTTACACAGGGGCTGCAATTCTCTATAATATACACAGGGGCTGCTATTCTCTATAATATACACAGGGGTTGTTATTCTCTACAACATACACCGGGGCTGCTATTCTCTATAATATACACAGGAGCTGCAATTCTCTATAATATACACAGGGGTTGTTATTCTCTACAACATACACAGGGGCTGCTATTCTCTATAATATACACAGGGGCTGTTATTCTCTACAACATACACAGGGGCTGCTATTCTCTATAATATACACAGGGGCTGCTATTCTCTATAATATACACAGGGGCTGTTATTCTCTATATTAGAGACAGGGGCTGCTATTCTCTATGATACACACAGGAGCTGCTATTCTCTATAATCTACACAGGGGCTGTTATTCTCTATAATACACACAGGGACTGCTATTCACTATAATATACACAGGGGCTGCTATTCTCTATAATATGTACAGGGGCTGCTATTCTCTATAATATACACAAGAACTGCTATTCTCTATAAAATGCACAGGGGCTGCTATTCTCTATAATATACACAGGGGCTGTTATTCTCCATGTTATACACAGGAGCTGCAATTCACTACAATATACACAGGGGCTGCAATTCTCTATGATATGCACAGGAGCTGCTATTCTCTATAATATACACAGGGGCTGCTAGCTCTATAATATGCACAGGGGCTGCTATTCTCCATATTATACACAGGAGCTGCTATTATCTATAATATACACAGGAGCTGCTATTCTCTATAATATTCACAGGAGCTGTTATTCTCTATAATATACACAGGGGCTGCAATTCTCTATAATATACGCAGGAGCTGCTATTCTCTATAATATATACAGGGGCTGCTATTCTCCATATTATACACAGGAGCTGCAATTCTCTATAATATACACAGGAGCTGCTATTCTCTATAATATTCACAGGAGCTGTTATTCTCTATAATATACACAGGGGCTGCAATTCTCTATAATATACGCAGGAGCTGCTATTCTCTATAATATACACAGGGGCTGCTACTCTCCAAAACATGCACAGGAGCTGCTATTCTCTATAACATACACAGGGGCTGCGATTCTCTATAATATACACAGGGGCTGTTTTTCACTACAACATACTCAGGAGCTGCTATTCTCCATAATATACTCAGGGGCTGCTATTCTCTATAATATACACAGGGGCTGTTATTCTCTATAACATACACAGGAGCTGCTATTCTCTATAATATACACAGGGGCTGCTATTCTCTATAATATGTACAGGGGCTTCTATTCTCTATAATATACACAGGGGCTGCTATTCTCTATAATATACACAGGAGCTGCTATTCTCTATAATATGCACAAGGGCTGCTATTCTCTATGATATACACAGGAGCTGCTATTCTCTATAATATACACAGGA
Organism: Heterodontus francisci; assembly: GCF_036365525.1. Lineage (NCBI taxonomy): Eukaryota > Metazoa > Chordata > Chondrichthyes > Heterodontiformes > Heterodontidae > Heterodontus > Heterodontus francisci. The sequence goes on from NC_090409.1 coordinate 39,867,168, forward strand.
GCTGCTATTCTCCATATTATACTCAGGAGCTGCTATTCTCTATAATATACACAGGGGCTGCTATTCTCTATAACATACACAGGAGCTGCTATTCTCTATAATATACACAGGGGCTGCTATTCTCTGTAATATACACTGGGGCTGCTATTCTCTATAATATGTACAGGGGCTGCTATTCTCTATAATATACACAGGAGTTGCTATTCTCTATAATATGCACAAGGGCTGCTATTCTCTATGATATACACAGGAGCTGCTATTCTCTATGATATACACAAGAGCTGCAATTCACTACAATATACACAGGGGCTGCAATTCTCTATGATATCCACAGGAACTGCTATTCTCTATAATATACACAGGGGCTGCGAGCTCTATAATATACACATGGGCTGCAATTCTCTGTAATATACGCAGGAGCTGCTATTCTCTATAATATTCACAGGAGCTGCAATTCTCTATCATATACGCAGGAGCTGCTATTCTCTATAATATACACAGGGGCTGTTATTCTCTATAACATACACAGGGGCTGCAATTCTCTATCATATACGCAGGAGCTGCTATTCTCTATAATATACACAGGGGCTGCAATTCTCTATAATATACACAGGAGCTGCTATTCTCTATAATATACACAGGGGCTGTTATTCTCTGCAACATACTCAGGAGCTGCTATTCTCCATAATATACACAGGGGCTCCTATTCTCTATAATATACACAGGGGCTGTTATTCTCTATAACATACACAGGAGCTGCTATTCTCTATAATATACACAGGGGCTGCTATTCACTGTAATATACACTGGGGCTGCTATTCTCTATAATATGTACAGGGGCTGCTATTCTCTATAATATACACAAGAGCTGCTATTCTCTATAATATGCACAGGGGCTGCTATTCTCTATGATGTACACAGGAGCTGCTATTCTCCATAATATACACAGGCGCTGCTATTCTCCATATTATACACAGGAGCTGCAATTCACTACAATATAAACAGGGGCTGCAATTCTCTATGATATACACAGGAGCTGCTATTTTCTATAATACACACAGGTGCTGCTAATCTCGATAATATACACATGGGCTGCTATTCTCTATAATATACACATGGGCTGCTATTCTCGATAATGCACACAGGGGCTGCTATTCTCTATAATATACACAGGAGCTGCTATTCTCTATAATATTCACAGGAGCTGCTATTCTCTATAATATACACAGGGGCTGCTATTCTCTAAAATATACACAGGAGCTGTTATTCTCTAAAACATACACAGGGGCTGCTATTCTCTATAATATACACAGGAGCTGCTATTCTCTATAATATTCACAGGAGCTGCTATTCTCTATAATATACACAGGGGCTGCTATTCACTATAATATACACAGGGGCTGTTATTCTCTATAACATGCACAGGGGCTGTTATTCTCCATATTATACACAGGAGCTGCAATTCTCTATAATATACACAGGGGCTGCAATTCTCTAAAATATACACAGGAGCTGTTATTCTCTATAACATACACGGGAGCTGCTATTCTCTATAATATACACAGGGGCTGCTACTCTCCAAAACATGCACAGGAGCTGCTATTCTCTATAATATACACAGGGGCTGCTATTCTCTATAATATACACAGGGGCTGTTATTGTCTAGAACATACACAGGAGCTGCTATTCTCTATAATATACACAGGGGCTGCTATTCTCTATAATATACACAGGAGCTGCTATTGTCCATAATATACACAGGGGCTGCTATTCTCTATAATATACACAGGGGCTGCTATTCACTATAATATACACAGGGGCTGTTATTCTCTACAACATGCACAGGGGCTGCTATTCTCCATATTATACACAGGAGCTGCAATTCTCTATAATATACACAGGGGCTGCAATTCTCTAAAATATACACAGGAGCTGCTATTCTCTATAATATACACAGGGGCTGCTATTCTCTATAATATACACAGGTGCTGCTATTCTCTCCAATATACACAGGGGCTGTTATTCTCTATGATATACACAGGAGCTGCTATTCTCTATAATATACATCGGGGCTGCGATTCTCCATATTACAAACAGGAGCTGCAATTCTCGATAATTTACACAGGGGCTGCAATTCTCTATAATATACACAGGGGCTGCTATTCTCTATAATATACACAGGGGCTGTTATTCTCTTACATACACAGGAGCTGCTATTCCCTTTTATATACACAGGGGCTGTTATTCTCTGCAACATTCTCAGGAGCTGCTATTCTCTATAATATGCACAAGGGCTGCTATTCTCTATGATATACACAGGAGCTGCTATTCTCTATAATATACACAGGAGCTGCTATTCTCCATATTATACACAAGAGCTGCAATTCACTACAATATACACAGGGGCTGCAATTCTCTATGATATCCACAGGAACTGCTATTCTCTATAATATACACAGGGGCTGCGAGCTCTATAATATACACATGGGCTGCAATTCTCTGTAATATACGCAGGAGCTGCTATTCTCTATAATATTCACAGGAGCTGCAATTCTCTATCATATACGCAGGAGCTGCTATTCTCTATAATATACACAGGGGCTGTTATTCTCTATAACATACACAGGGGCTGCAATTCTCTATCATATACGCAGGAGCTGCTATTCTCTATAATATACACAGGGGCTGCAATTCTCTATAATATACACAGGAGCTGCTATTCTCTATAATATACACAGGGGCTGTTATTCTCTGCAACATACTCAGGAGCTGCTATTCTCCATAATATACACAGGGGCTCCTATTCTCTATAATATACACAGGGGCTGTTATTCTCTGCAACATACTCAGGAGCTGCTATTCTCCATAATATACACAGGGGCTCCTATTCTCTATAATATACACAGGGGCTGTTATTCTCTATAACATACACAGGAGCTGCTATTCTCTATAATATACACAGGGGCTGCTATTCACTGTAATATACACTGGGGCTGCTATTCTCTATAATATGTACAGGGGCTGCTATTCTCTATAATATACACAAGAGCTGCTATTCTCTATAATATGCACAGGGGCTGCTATTCTCTATGATGTACACAGGAGCTGCTATTCTCCATAATATACACAGGCGCTGCTATTCTCCATATTATACACAGGAGCTGCAATTCACTACAATATAAACAGGGGCTGCAATTCTCTATGATATACACAGGAGCTGCTATTTTCTATAATACACACAGGTGCTGCTATTCTCTATAATATACACATGGGCTGCTATTCTCGATAATGCACACAGGGGCTGCTATTCTCTATAATATACACAGGAGCTGCTATTCTCTATAATATTCACAGGAGCTGCTATTCTCTATAATATACACAGGGGCTGCTATTCTCTAAAATATACACAGGAGCTGTTATTCTCTAAAACATACACAGGGGCTGCTATTCTCTATAATATACACAGGAGCTGCTATTCTCTATAATATTCACAGGAGCTGCTATTCTCTATAATATACACAGGGGCTGCTATTCACTATAATATACACAGGGGCTGTTATTCTCTATAACATGCACAGGGGCTGTTATTCTCCATATTATACACAGGAGCTGCAATTCTCTATAATATACACAGGGGCTGCAATTCTCTAAAATATACACAGGAGCTGTTATTCTCTATAACATACACGGGAGCTGCTATTCTCTATAATATACACAGGGGCTGCTACTCTCCAAAACATGCACAGGAGCTGCTATTCTCTATAATATACACAGGGGCTGCTATTCTCTATAATATACACAGGGGCTGTTATTGTCTAGAACATACACAGGAGCTGCTATTCTCTATAATATACACAGGGGCTGCTATTCTCTATAATATACACAGGAGCTGCTATTGTCCATAATATACACAGGGGCTGCTATTCTCTATAATATACACAGGGGCTGCTATTCACTATAATATACACAGGGGCTGTTATTCTCTACAACATGCACAGGGGCTGCTATTCTCCATATTATACACAGGAGCTGCAATTCTCTATAATATACACAGGGGCTGCAATTCTCTAAAATATACACAGGAGCTGCTATTCTCTATAATATACACAGGGGCTGCTATTCTCTATAATATACACAGGTGCTGCTATTCTCTCCAATATACACAGGGGCTGTTATTCTCTATGATATACACAGGAGCTGCTATTCTCTATAATATACATAGGGGCTGCGATTCTCCATATTACACACAGGAGCTGCAATTCTCTATAATTTACACAGGGGCTGCAATTCTCTATAATATACACAGGGGCTGCTATTCTCTATAATATACACAGGGGCTGTTATTCTCTTACATACACAGGAGCTGCTATTCCCTTTTATATACACAGGGGCTGTTATTCTCTGCAACATTCTCAGGAGCTGCTATTCTCTACAATATACACAGGGGCTGCTATTCTCCATATTATACACAGGAGCTGCAATTCTCTATAATATACACAGGGGCTGTTATTCTCTTACATACACAGGAGCTGCTATTCCCTTTTATATACACAGGGGCTGTTATTCTCTGCAACATTCTCAGGAGCTGCTATTCTCTACAATATACACAGGGGCTGCTATTCTCTATAATATACACAGGGGCTGCTATTCTCCATATTATACACAGGAGCTGCAATTCTCTATAATATACACAGGGGCTGCAATTCTCTATAATATGCACAGGAGCTGCAATTCTCTGTAATATACACAGGCGCTGCTTTTCTCCATATTATGCACCGGAGCTGCAATTCACTACAATATATCAAGGGGCTGCAATTCTCGATGATATACACAGGAGCTGCTATTCTCTACAATATACACAGGGGCTGCTAGCTCTATAATATACACAGGGGCTGCTATTTTCTAAAATATACACAGGGTCTGCTATTCTCCATATTATACACAGGAGGTGCAATTCTCTATAATTTACGCAGGGGCTGTTAATCTCGATAATATACACAGGAGCTGCTATTCTCTATAATATACACAGGGGCTGATATTCTCTATAATATACACAGGGGCTGTTATTCTCTATGATATACACAGGAGCTGCTATTCTCTATAATATACACAGGGGCTGTTACTCTCCATAACATACACAGGAGCTGCTATTCTCTATAATATACACAGGGGCTGTTATTCACCAAAACATGCACAGGAGCTGCTATTCTCTATAATATACACAGGGGCTGCTATTCTCTATAATATACACAGGAGCTGCTATTCTCTATAAGAGACACAGGGGCTGCTATTCTCTATGATATACACAGGGGCTGATATTCTCTATAATATACACAGGGGCTGTTATTCTCCATGATATACACAGGAGCTGCTATTCTGTATAATATACACAGGGGCTGCTATTCTCTAAAATATACACAGCGTCTGCTATTCTCCATATTATACACAGGAGGTGCAATTCTCTATAATTTACGCAGGGGCTGTTAATCTCGATAATATACACAGGAGCTGCTATTCTCTATAATATACACAGGGGCTGATATTCTCTATAATATACACAGGGGCTGTTATTCTCTATGATATACACAGGAGCTGCTATTCTCTATAATATACACAGGGGCTGCTATTCTCTATAATATACACAGGGGCTGTTATTCTCTATAATATACACAGGGGCTGCTATTCTCTATAATATACACAGGGGCTGCTATTCTCTATAATATACACAGGGGCTGCGATTCATGATAATATACACAGGGGCTGCTATTCTCTATAATATACACAGGAGCTGCTATTCTCTATAATATTCAAGGAGCTGCTATTCTCTATAATATACACAGGGGCTGCTATTCTCTATAATATTCACAGGAGCTGTTATTCTCTATAATATACACAGGGGCTGCTATTCTCTATAATATACACAGGGGCTCCTATTCTTGATAATATACACAAGAGCTACTATTCTCTATCACATACACAGGAGCTGCTATTCTCTATAATATACACAGGGGCTGCTATTCTCTATAATGTACACAGAAGCTGCTATTCTCTATAATATGTACAGGAGCTGCTATTCTCTATAATATACACAGGTGCTGCTATTCACTATAATATACACAGGGGCTGTTATTCTCTATAACATGCACAGGGGCTGCTATTCTCCATATTATACACAGGAGCTGCAATTCTCTAAAATATACACAGGAGCTGTTATTCTCAATAACATACACGGGAGCTGCTATTCTCTATAATATACACAGGGGCTGCTACTCTCCAAAACATGCACAGGAGCTGCTATTCTCTATAATATACACAGGGGCTGCTATTCTCTATAATATACACAGGGGATGTTATTGTCTATAACATACACAGGAGCTGCTATTCTCTCTAGTATACACATGGGCTGCTATTCTCTATAATATACACAGGTGCTGCTATTCTCTCCAATATACACAGGGGCTGTTATTCTCTATGATATACACAGGAGCTGCTATTCTCTATAATATACATAGGGGCTGCGATTCTCTATAATATACACTGGGGCTGCAATTCTCTAGAATATACACAGGGGCTGCTATTCTCTATGATACACACAGTGGCTGCGATTCTCTATAATATACACAGGGGCTGCAATTCTCTATAATATACACAGGGGCTGTTATTCTCTTACATACACAGGAGCTGCTATTCTCTATAATATAAACAGGAGCTGCTATTCTCTATAATACACACAGGAGCTGCTATTCTCTATAATATACACAGGAGCTGCTGTTCTCTATAATACACACAGGGGTTGCTATTCTCTATAATATACACAGGGGCTGCTATTCTCTATAATATTCACAGGAGCTGCTATTCTCTATAATATACACAGTGGCTGCTATTCTCTATAATATACACAGGGGCTGTTATTCTCTATAATATACATAGGGGCTGCTATTCTCTATGATATACACAGGAGCTGCTATTCTCTATAATATACACAGGGGCTGTTATTCTCTATAATATACACAGGGGCTGTTATTCTCTATAATATGCACAGGGGCTGCTATTCTCTATAATATACACAAGAGCTGCTATTCTCTATAATATGCACAGGGGCTGCTATTCTCTATGATATACACAGGGGCTGTTATTCTCTATAATATACACAGGCGCTGCTATTCTCCATATTATACACAGGAGCTGCAATTCACTACAATATACACAGGGGCTGCAATTCTCTATGATATACACAGGAGCTGCTATTCTCTATAATATACACAGGGGCTGCAATTCTCTATAATATACACAGGGGCTGCTATTCTCTATAATATACACAGGGGCTGCTATTCTCTATAATATACACAGGGGCTGCTATTCTCTGTAACATACACAGGGGCTGCTATTCTCTATAATATACACAGGGGCTGCTATTCTCTATAATATACACAGGGGCTGCTATTCTCTGTAACATACACAGGGGCTGCTATTCTCTATAATACACACAGGGGCTGCTATTCTCCATATTATACACAGGAGCTGCAATTCACTACAATATACACAGGGGCTGCAATTCTCTATAATATACACAGGGGCTGTTATTCTCTGTAACATACACAGGGGCTGCTATTCTCTATAATACACACAGGGGCTGCTATTCTCCATATTATACACAGGAGCTGCAATTCACTACAATATACACAGGGGCTGCAATTCTCTATAATATACACAGGGGCTGCTATTCTCTATAATATACACAGGGGCTGTTATTCTCTGTAACATACACAGGGGCTGCTATTCTCTATAATATACACAGGGGCTGCTATTCTCTATAATATACACAGGAGCTGCTATTCTCTGTAACATACACAGGGGCTGCTATTCTCTATAATATACACAGGAGCTGCTATTCTCTGTAACATACACAGGGGCTGCTATTCTCTATAATATACACAGGGGCTGCAATTCTCTATAATATACACAGGGGCTGTTATTCTCTGTAACATACACAGGGGCTGCTATTCTCTATAATATACACAGGGGCTGCTATTCTCTATAATATACACAGGAGCTGCTATTCTCTGTAACATACACAGGAGCTGCTATTCTCTATTATCTTCACAGGGGCTGCAATTCTCTATAATATACACAGGAGCTGATATTCTCTATAATATGCACAGGGTCTGCGATTCTCCATAATATACACAGGGGCTGCAATTCTCTATAATATACACAGGGGCTGCCATTCTCTATAAAATACAGTGGGGCTCCTATTCTCTAAAATACACACAGGTGCTGCTATTCTCTATAATACACACAGGGGCTGCTATTCTCTAAAATATACACAGGGGCTGCTATTCTCTATAATGCACACAGGTGCTGCTATTCTCTAGAATATACACAGGGGCTGCTGTTCTCTATAATACACACAGGTGCTGCTATTCTCTATAATATACACAGGGGCTGCTATTCTCTCGAATATGCACAGGGGCTGCTATTCTCTATAATATACACAGGTGCTGCTATTATCTATAATATACACAGGTGCTGCTATTCTCTATAATATGCACAGGGGCTGCTATTCTCTATAATATACACAGGGGCTGCTATTCTCTAGAATATACACAGGGGCTGCTATTCTCTATAATACACATAGGTGCTGCTATTCTCTAGAATATACACAGGGGCTGCTATTCTCTATAATATAAACAGGAGCTGCTGTTCTCTATAATACACACAGGAGCTGCTATTCTCTATAATATTCTCTGGGGCTGCAATTCTCTAGAATATACACAGGGGCTGCTATTCTCTATGATACACACAGTGGCTGCGATTCTCTATAATATACACAGGGGCTGCTATTCTCTATAATATACACAGGGGCTGTTATTCTCCATATTATACACAGGAGCTGCAATTCACTACAATATACACAGGGGCTGCAATTCTCTATGATATACACAGGAGCTGCTATTCTCTATAATATACACAGGAGCTGCTATTCTCTGTAACATACACAGGAGCTGCTATTCTCTATTATCTTCACAGGGGCTGCAATTCTCTATAATATACACAGGAGCTGATATTCTCTATAATATGCACAGGGTCTGCGATTCTCCATAATATACACAGGGGCTGCAATTCTCTATAATATACACAGGGGCTGCTATTCTCTATAATATACACAGGGGCTCCTATTCTTGATAATATACACAAGAGCTACTATTCTCTATAACATACACAGGAGCTGCTATTCTCTATAATATACACAGGGGCTGCTATTCTCTATAATGTACACAGAAGGTGCTATTCTCTATAATATGTACAGGAGCTGCTATTCTCTATAATATACACAGGTGCTGCTATTCACTATAATATACACAGGGGCTGTTATTCTCTATAACATGCACAGGGGCTGCTATTCTCCATATTATACACAGGAGCTGCAATTCTCTAAAATATACACAGGAGCTGTTATTCTCAATAACATACACGGGAGCTGCTATTCTCTATAATATACACAGGGGCTGCTACTCTCCAAAACATGCACAGGAGCTGCTATTCTCTATAATATACACAGGGGCTGCTATTCTCTATAATATACACAGGGGATGTTATTGTCTATAACATACACAGGAGCTGCTATTCTCTCTAGTATACACATGGGCTGCTATTCTCTATAATATACACAGGTGCTGCTATTCTCTCCAATATACACAGGGGCTGTTATTCTCTATGATATACACAGGAGCTGCTATTCTCTATAATATACATAGGGGCTGCGATTCTCTATAATATACACTGGGGCTGCAATTCTCTAGAATATACACAGGGGCTGCTATTCTCTATGATACACACAGTGGCTGCGATTCTCTATAATATACACAGGGGCTGCAATTCTCTATAATATACACAGGGGCTGTTATTCTCTTACATACACAGGAGCTGCTATTCTCTATAATATAAACAGGAGCTGCTATTCTCTATAATACACACAGGAGCTGCTATTCTCTATAATATACACAGGAGCTGCTGTTCTCTATAATACACACAGGGGTTGCTATTCTCTATAATATACACAGGGGCTGCTATTCTCTATAATATTCACAGGAGCTGCTATTCTCTATAATATACACAGTGGCTGCTATTCTCTATAATATACACAGGGGCTGTTATTCTCTATAATATACATAGGGGCTGCTATTCTCTATGATATACACAGGAGCTGCTATTCTCTATAATATACACAGGGGCTGTTATTCTCTATAATATACACAGGGGCTGTTATTCTCTATAATATGCACAGGGGCTGCTATTCTCTATAATATACACAAGAGCTGCTATTCTCTATAATATGCACAGGGGCTGCTATTCTCTATGATATACACAGGGGCTGTTATTCTCTATAATATACACAGGCGCTGCTATTCTCCATATTATACACAGGAGCTGCAATTCACTACAATATACACAGGGGCTGCAATTCTCTATGATATACACAGGAGCTGCTATTCTCTATAATATACACAGGGGCTGCTATTCTCTATAATATACACAGGGGCTGCTATTCTCTGTAATATACACAGGGGCTGCAATTCTCTATAATATACACAGGGGCTGCTATTCTCTATAATATACACAGGGGCTGCTATTCTCTATAATATACACAGTGGCTGCTATTCTCTCTAATATACACAGGGGCTGCTATTCTCTATAATATACACTGGGGCTGCTATTCTCTATAATATACACAGGTGCTGCTATTCTCTATAATATGCACAGGGGCTGCTATTCTCTATAATACACACAGGGACTGCTATTCTCTATAATATAAACAGGAGCTGTTATTCTCTATAATATACACAGGGGCTGCAATTCTCTATAATCTACACAGGGGCTGCTATTCTCTATAATATAAACAGGAGCTGCTGTTCTCTATAATACACACAGGGGCTGCTATTCTCTATAATATAAATAGGAGCTGCTGTTCTCTATAATATACACAGGGGTTGCTATTCTCTATAATATACACAGGGACTGCTATTCTCTATAATATACACAGTGGCTGTTATTCTCTATAATATACATGGGGGCTGCAATTCTCTAGAATATACACAGGAGCGGCTATTCTGTATTATATACACAGGGGCTGTTATTCTCTATAATATACACAGGGGCTGCTATTCACTATAATATACAGAGGAGCTGCTATTCACTATAATATACACAGGAGCTGCTATTCTGTATAATACACACAGGGGATGCTATTTATTATAATATGCACAGGAGCTGTTATTCTCTATAATACACACAGGAGCTGCTCTTCTCTATAATATACACAGGGGCTGCTATTCACTATAATATACACACTGGCTGCTATTCTCTGTAATATACACAGGAGCTGCAAATCCATTTAATATGCAGACGGGCTGCAATTTTCTATAAAATACACAGGGGCTTTTATTCTCCATAATATACACAGCGGCTGCAATTCTCTATAATATACACAGGGGCTGCTATTCTCCATAATACACACAGTGGCTGCTATTCTCTATATTATCCACAGGGGCTGTTATTCTCTATCATAGACACAGGGGCTGCAATTCTCTATAATATACACAGGGCTTCTATTCTCTATAATATACACAGGGGCTGCGATTCTCTATAATACACACAGGGGCTGCTATTCTCTATAATACACACAGGGGCTTCTATTCTCTCTCATCTACACAGGGGCTGCAATTCTCTATAATACACACAGGGGCTGCTATTCTCTATAATACACACAGGGTCTGCTATTCTCTATAATACACACAGGTGCTGCTATTCTCTATAATATACACAGGGGCTGCTATTCTCTATAATACCCACAGGGGCTGCTATTCTCTATAATATATACTGGGGCTGCAATTCTCTATAATATAAACAGGGGCTGCAAACATCGATAATATACACAGGGGCTGCTATTCTCTATAATATACACAGGGGCTGCTATTCTCTATAATATACACAGGGGCTGCTATTCTCTATAATATACACAGGGGCTGCTATTCTCTGTAATATACACAGGGGCTGCAATTCTCTATAATATACACAGGGGCTGCTATTCTCTATAACACACACAGGGGCTGCTATTCTCTATAATATACACAGGGGCTGCCATTCTCTATAACACACACAGGGGCTGCTATTCTCTATAATATACACAGGGGCTGCTATTCTCTATAATATACACAGGAGCTGCTATTCTCCATAATCCACACAGGGGCTGCAATTCTCTATAGTATACACAGGAGCTGCTATTCTCTAAGAAACACGGGCTGTTATTCTCTATATTTGACACAGGGGCTGCTATTCTCTATAATATCCTCAGGGGCTGCTATTCTCTATAATACACACAGGGGCTGCTATTCTCTATAATACACACAGGGGCTGCTATTCTCTATAATATACACTGGGGATGCAATTCTCTATAATATACACAGGGGCTGCAATTCTCTATAATATACACAGGGGCTGCAATTCTCTATAATACACTCAGGGGCTTCAATTCTCTATAATATACACAGGGGCTGCTATTCTGTATAATACATACAGGGGCTGCTATTCTCTTTTATACTCACAGGGGCTGCTCTTCTCTATAATATACACAGGGGCTGCAATTCTCTATAATATACACAGGAGCTGCTATTCTCTATAATATACCCAGGGGCTGCTATTCTCTATAATATAAATAGGGGCTGCTATTCTCTATAATACACACAGGGGCTGCTATTCTCTATAATATACACAGGGGCTGCTATTCTCTATAATATACACAGGGGCTGCTATTCTCCAAAATGCACACAGGTGCTGCTATTCTCTATAATATACACAGTGGCTGCTATTCTCTCTAATATACACTGGGGCTGCTATTCTCTATAATATACACAGGTGCTGCTATTCTCTATAATATGCACAGGGGCTGCTATTCTCTATAATACACACAGGGACTGCTATTCTCTATAATATAAACAGGAGCTGTTATTCTCTATAATATACACAGGGGCTGCAATTCTCTATAATCTACACAGGGGCTGCTATTCTCTATAATATAAACAGGAGCTGCTGTTCTCTATAATACACACAGGGGCTGCTATTCTCTATAATATACACAGTGGCTGCTATTCTCTATAATATGCACAGGAGCTGCAATTCTCTGTAATATACACAGGCGCTGCTTTTCTCCATATTATGCACCGGAGCTGCAATTCACTACAATATATCAAGGGGCTGCAATTCTCGATGATATACACAGGAGCTGCTATTCTCTACAATATACACAGGGGCTGCTAGCTCTATAATATACACAGGGGCTGCTATTTTCTAAAATATACACAGGGTCTGCTATTCTCCATATTATACACAGGAGGTGCAATTCTCTATAATTTACGCAGGGGCTGTTAATCTCGATAATATACACAGGAGCTGCTATTCTCTATAATATACACAGGGGCTGATATTCTCTATAATATACACAGGGGCTGTTATTCTCTATGATATACACAGGAGCTGCTATTCTCTATAATATACACAGGGGCTGTTACTCTCCATAACATACACAGGAGCTGCTATTCTCTATAATATACACAGGGGCTGTTATTCACCAAAACATGCACAGGAGCTGCTATTCTCTATAATATACACAGGGGCTGCTATTCTCTATAATATACACAGGAGCTGCTATTCTCTATAAGAGACACAGGGGCTGCTATTCTCTATGATATACACAGGGGCTGATATTCTCTATAATATACACAGGGGCTGTTATTCTCCATGATATACACAGGAGCTGCTATTCTGTATAATATACACAGGGGCTGCTATTCTCTAAAATATACACAGCGTCTGCTATTCTCCATATTATACACAGGAGGTGCAATTCTCTATAATTTACGCAGGGGCTGTTAATCTCGATAATATACACAGGAGCTGCTATTCTCTATAATATACACAGGGGCTGATATTCTCTATAATATACACAGGGGCTGTTATTCTCTATGATATACACAGGAGCTGCTATTCTCTATAATATACACAGGGGCTGCTATTCTCTATAATATACACAGGGGCTGTTATTCTCTATAATATACACAGGGGCTGCTATTCTCTATAATATACACAGGGGCTGCTATTCTCTATAATATACACAGGGGCTGCGATTCATGATAATATACACAGGGGCTGCTATTCTCTATAATATACACAGGAGCTGCTATTCTCTATAATATTCAAGGAGCTGCTATTCTCTATAATATACACAGGGGCTGCTATTCTCTATAATATTCACAGGAGCTGTTATTCTCTATAATATACACAGGGGCTGCTATTCTCTATAATATACACAGGGGCTCCTATTCTTGATAATATACACAAGAGCTACTATTCTCTATCACATACACAGGAGCTGCTATTCTCTATAATATACACAGGGGCTGCTATTCTCTATAATGTACACAGAAGCTGCTATTCTCTATAATATGTACAGGAGCTGCTATTCTCTATAATATACACAGGTGCTGCTATTCACTATAATATACACAGGGGCTGTTATTCTCTATAACATGCACAGGGGCTGCTATTCTCCATATTATACACAGGAGCTGCAATTCTCTAAAATATACACAGGAGCTGTTATTCTCAATAACATACACGGGAGCTGCTATTCTCTATAATATACACAGGGGCTGCTACTCTCCAAAACATGCACAGGAGCTGCTATTCTCTATAATATACACAGGGGCTGCTATTCTCTATAATATACACAGGGGATGTTATTGTCTATAACATACACAGGAGCTGCTATTCTCTCTAGTATACACATGGGCTGCTATTCTCTATAATATACACAGGTGCTGCTATTCTCTCCAATATACACAGGGGCTGTTATTCTCTATGATATACACAGGAGCTGCTATTCTCTATAATATACATAGGGGCTGCGATTCTCTATAATATACACTGGGGCTGCAATTCTCTAGAATATACACAGGGGCTGCTATTCTCTATGATACACACAGTGGCTGCGATTCTCTATAATATACACAGGGGCTGCAATTCTCTATAATATACACAGGGGCTGTTATTCTCTTACATACACAGGAGCTGCTATTCTCTATAATATAAACAGGAGCTGCTATTCTCTATAATACACACAGGAGCTGCTATTCTCTATAATATACACAGGAGCTGCTGTTCTCTATAATACACACAGGGGTTGCTATTCTCTATAATATACACAGGGGCTGCTATTCTCTATAATATTCACAGGAGCTGCTATTCTCTATAATATACACAGTGGCTGCTATTCTCTATAATATACACAGGGGCTGTTATTCTCTATAATATACATAGGGGCTGCTATTCTCTATGATATACACAGGAGCTGCTATTCTCTATAATATACACAGGGGCTGTTATTCTCTATAATATACACAGGGGCTGTTATTCTCTATAATATGCACAGGGGCTGCTATTCTCTATAATATACACAAGAGCTGCTATTCTCTATAATATGCACAGGGGCTGCTATTCTCTATGATATACACAGGGGCTGTTATTCTCTATAATATACACAGGCGCTGCTATTCTCCATATTATACACAGGAGCTGCAATTCACTACAATATACACAGGGGCTGCAATTCTCTATGATATACACAGGAGCTGCTATTCTCTATAATATACACAGGGGCTGCAATTCTCTATAATATACACAGGGGCTGCTATTCTCTATAATATACACAGGGGCTGCTATTCTCTATAATATACACAGGGGCTGCTATTCTCTGTAACATACACAGGGGCTGCTATTCTCTATAATATACACAGGGGCTGCTATTCTCTATAATATACACAGGGGCTGCTATTCTCTGTAACATACACAGGGGCTGCTATTCTCTATAATACACACAGGGGCTGCTATTCTCCATATTATACACAGGAGCTGCAATTCACTACAATATACACAGGGGCTGCAATTCTCTATAATATACACAGGGGCTGCTATTCTCTATAATATACACAGGGGCTGTTATTCTCTGTAACATACACAGGGGCTGCTATTCTCTATAATATACACAGGGGCTGCTATTCTCTATAATATACACAGGAGCTGCTATTCTCTGTAACATACACAGGGGCTGCTATTCTCTATAATATACACAGGAGCTGCTATTCTCTGTAACATACACAGGGGCTGCTATTCTCTATAATATACACAGGGGCTGCAATTCTCTATAATATACACAGGGGCTGTTATTCTCTGTAACATACACAGGGGCTGCTATTCTCTATAATATACACAGGGGCTGCTATTCTCTATAATATACACAGGAGCTGCTATTCTCTGTAACATACACAGGAGCTGCTATTCTCTATTATCTTCACAGGGGCTGCAATTCTCTATAATATACACAGGAGCTGATATTCTCTATAATATGCACAGGGTCTGCGATTCTCCATAATATACACAGGGGCTGCAATTCTCTATAATATACACAGGGGCTGCCATTCTCTATAAAATACAGTGGGGCTCCTATTCTCTAAAATACACACAGGTGCTGCTATTCTCTATAATACACACAGGGGCTGCTATTCTCTAAAATATACACAGGGGCTGCTATTCTCTATAATGCACACAGGTGCTGCTATTCTCTAGAATATACACAGGGGCTGCTGTTCTCTATAATACACACAGGTGCTGCTATTCTCTATAATATACACAGGGGCTGCTATTCTCTCGAATATGCACAGGGGCTGCTATTCTCTATAATATACACAGGTGCTGCTATTATCTATAATATACACAGGTGCTGCTATTCTCTATAATATGCACAGGGGCTGCTATTCTCTATAATATACACAGGGGCTGCTATTCTCTAGAATATACACAGGGGCTGCTATTCTCTATAATACACATAGGTGCTGCTATTCTCTAGAATATACACAGGGGCTGCTATTCTCTATAATATAAACAGGAGCTGCTGTTCTCTATAATACACACAGGAGCTGCTATTCTCTATAATATTCTCTGGGGCTGCAATTCTCTAGAATATACACAGGGGCTGCTATTCTCTATGATACACACAGTGGCTGCGATTCTCTATAATATACACAGGGGCTGCTATTCTCTATAATATACACAGGGGCTGTTATTCTCCATATTATACACAGGAGCTGCAATTCACTACAATATACACAGGGGCTGCAATTCTCTATGATATACACAGGAGCTGCTATTCTCTATAATATACACAGGAGCTGCTATTCTCTGTAACATACACAGGAGCTGCTATTCTCTATTATCTTCACAGGGGCTGCAATTCTCTATAATATACACAGGAGCTGATATTCTCTATAATATGCACAGGGTCTGCGATTCTCCATAATATACACAGGGGCTGCAATTCTCTATAATATACACAGGGGCTGCTATTCTCTATAATATACACAGGGGCTCCTATTCTTGATAATATACACAAGAGCTACTATTCTCTATAACATACACAGGAGCTGCTATTCTCTATAATATACACAGGGGCTGCTATTCTCTATAATGTACACAGAAGGTGCTATTCTCTATAATATGTACAGGAGCTGCTATTCTCTATAATATACACAGGTGCTGCTATTCACTATAATATACACAGGGGCTGTTATTCTCTATAACATGCACAGGGGCTGCTATTCTCCATATTATACACAGGAGCTGCAATTCTCTAAAATATACACAGGAGCTGTTATTCTCAATAACATACACGGGAGCTGCTATTCTCTATAATATACACAGGGGCTGCTACTCTCCAAAACATGCACAGGAGCTGCTATTCTCTATAATATACACAGGGGCTGCTATTCTCTATAATATACACAGGGGATGTTATTGTCTATAACATACACAGGAGCTGCTATTCTCTCTAGTATACACATGGGCTGCTATTCTCTATAATATACACAGGTGCTGCTATTCTCTCCAATATACACAGGGGCTGTTATTCTCTATGATATACACAGGAGCTGCTATTCTCTATAATATACATAGGGGCTGCGATTCTCTATAATATACACTGGGGCTGCAATTCTCTAGAATATACACAGGGGCTGCTATTCTCTATGATACACACAGTGGCTGCGATTCTCTATAATATACACAGGGGCTGCAATTCTCTATAATATACACAGGGGCTGTTATTCTCTTACATACACAGGAGCTGCTATTCTCTATAATATAAACAGGAGCTGCTATTCTCTATAATACACACAGGAGCTGCTATTCTCTATAATATACACAGGAGCTGCTGTTCTCTATAATACACACAGGGGTTGCTATTCTCTATAATATACACAGGGGCTGCTATTCTCTATAATATTCACAGGAGCTGCTATTCTCTATAATATACACAGTGGCTGCTATTCTCTATAATATACACAGGGGCTGTTATTCTCTATAATATACATAGGGGCTGCTATTCTCTATGATATACACAGGAGCTGCTATTCTCTATAATATACACAGGGGCTGTTATTCTCTATAATATACACAGGGGCTGTTATTCTCTATAATATGCACAGGGGCTGCTATTCTCTATAATATACACAAGAGCTGCTATTCTCTATAATATGCACAGGGGCTGCTATTCTCTATGATATACACAGGGGCTGTTATTCTCTATAATATACACAGGCGCTGCTATTCTCCATATTATACACAGGAGCTGCAATTCACTACAATATACACAGGGGCTGCAATTCTCTATGATATACACAGGAGCTGCTATTCTCTATAATATACACAGGGGCTGCTATTCTCTATAATATACACAGGGGCTGCTATTCTCTGTAATATACACAGGGGCTGCAATTCTCTATAATATACACAGGGGCTGCTATTCTCTATAATATACACAGGGGCTGCTATTCTCTATAATATACACAGTGGCTGCTATTCTCTCTAATATACACAGGGGCTGCTATTCTCTATAATATACACTGGGGCTGCTATTCTCTATAATATACACAGGTGCTGCTATTCTCTATAATATGCACAGGGGCTGCTATTCTCTATAATACACACAGGGACTGCTATTCTCTATAATATAAACAGGAGCTGTTATTCTCTATAATATACACAGGGGCTGCAATTCTCTATAATCTACACAGGGGCTGCTATTCTCTATAATATAAACAGGAGCTGCTGTTCTCTATAATACACACAGGGGCTGCTATTCTCTATAATATAAATAGGAGCTGCTGTTCTCTATAATATACACAGGGGTTGCTATTCTCTATAATATACACAGGGACTGCTATTCTCTATAATATACACAGTGGCTGTTATTCTCTATAATATACATGGGGGCTGCAATTCTCTAGAATATACACAGGAGCGGCTATTCTGTATTATATACACAGGGGCTGTTATTCTCTATAATATACACAGGGGCTGCTATTCACTATAATATACAGAGGAGCTGCTATTCACTATAATATACACAGGAGCTGCTATTCTGTATAATACACACAGGGGATGCTATTTATTATAATATGCACAGGAGCTGTTATTCTCTATAATACACACAGGAGCTGCTCTTCTCTATAATATACACAGGGGCTGCTATTCACTATAATATACACACTGGCTGCTATTCTCTGTAATATACACAGGAGCTGCAAATCCATTTAATATGCAGACGGGCTGCAATTTTCTATAAAATACACAGGGGCTTTTATTCTCCATAATATACACAGCGGCTGCAATTCTCTATAATATACACAGGGGCTGCTATTCTCCATAATACACACAGTGGCTGCTATTCTCTATATTATCCACAGGGGCTGTTATTCTCTATCATAGACACAGGGGCTGCAATTCTCTATAATATACACAGGGCTTCTATTCTCTATAATATACACAGGGGCTGCGATTCTCTATAATACACACAGGGGCTGCTATTCTCTATAATACACACAGGGGCTTCTATTCTCTCTCATCTACACAGGGGCTGCAATTCTCTATAATACACACAGGGGCTGCTATTCTCTATAATACACACAGGGTCTGCTATTCTCTATAATACACACAGGTGCTGCTATTCTCTATAATATACACAGGGGCTGCTATTCTCTATAATACCCACAGGGGCTGCTATTCTCTATAATATATACTGGGGCTGCAATTCTCTATAATATAAACAGGGGCTGCAAACATCGATAATATACACAGGGGCTGCTATTCTCTATAATATACACAGGGGCTGCTATTCTCTATAATATACACAGGGGCTGCTATTCTCTATAATATACACAGGGGCTGCTATTCTCTGTAATATACACAGGGGCTGCAATTCTCTATAATATACACAGGGGCTGCTATTCTCTATAACACACACAGGGGCTGCTATTCTCTATAATATACACAGGGGCTGCCATTCTCTATAACACACACAGGGGCTGCTATTCTCTATAATATACACAGGGGCTGCTATTCTCTATAATATACACAGGAGCTGCTATTCTCCATAATCCACACAGGGGCTGCAATTCTCTATAGTATACACAGGAGCTGCTATTCTCTAAGAAACACGGGCTGTTATTCTCTATATTTGACACAGGGGCTGCTATTCTCTATAATATCCTCAGGGGCTGCTATTCTCTATAATACACACAGGGGCTGCTATTCTCTATAATACACACAGGGGCTGCTATTCTCTATAATATACACTGGGGATGCAATTCTCTATAATATACACAGGGGCTGCAATTCTCTATAATATACACAGGGGCTGCAATTCTCTATAATACACTCAGGGGCTTCAATTCTCTATAATATACACAGGGGCTGCTATTCTGTATAATACATACAGGGGCTGCTATTCTCTTTTATACTCACAGGGGCTGCTCTTCTCTATAATATACACAGGGGCTGCAATTCTCTATAATATACACAGGAGCTGCTATTCTCTATAATATACCCAGGGGCTGCTATTCTCTATAATATAAATAGGGGCTGCTATTCTCTATAATACACACAGGGGCTGCTATTCTCTATAATATACACAGGGGCTGCTATTCTCTATAATATACACAGGGGCTGCTATTCTCCAAAATGCACACAGGTGCTGCTATTCTCTATAATATACACAGTGGCTGCTATTCTCTCTAATATACACTGGGGCTGCTATTCTCTATAATATACACAGGTGCTGCTATTCTCTATAATATGCACAGGGGCTGCTATTCTCTATAATACACACAGGGACTGCTATTCTCTATAATATAAACAGGAGCTGTTATTCTCTATAATATACACAGGGGCTGCAATTCTCTATAATCTACACAGGGGCTGCTATTCTCTATAATATAAACAGGAGCTGCTGTTCTCTATAATACACACAGGGGCTGCTATTCTCTATAATATACACAGTGGCTGCTATTCTCTATAATATACACTGGGGCTGCTATTCTCTATAATATACACAGGTGCTGCTATTCTCTATAATATGCACAGGGGCTGCTATTCTCTATAATACACACAGGGACTGCTATTCTCTATAATATAAACAGGAGCTGTTATTCTCTATAATATACACAGGGGCTGCAATTCTCTATAATCTACACAGGGGCTGCTATTCTCTATAATATAAACAGGAGCTGCTGTTCTCTATAATACACACAGGGGCTGCTATTCTCTATAATATAAATAGGAGCTGCTGTTCTCTATAATATACACAGGGGTTGCTATTCTCTATAATATACACAGGGACTGCTATTCTCTATAATATACACAGTGGCTGTTATTCTCTATAATATACATGGGGGCTGCAATTCTCTATAATATACACAGGAGCGGCTATTCTGTATTATATACACAGGGGCTGTTATTCTCTATAATATACACAGGGGCTGCTATTCACTATAATATACAGAGGAGCTGCTATTCACTATAATATACACAGGAGCTGCTATTCTGTATAATACACACAGGGGATGCTATTTATTATAATATGCACAGGAGCTGTTATTCTCTATAATACACACAGGAGCTGCTCTTCTCTATAATATACACAGGGGCTGCTATTCACTATAATATACACACTGGCTGCTATTCTCTGTAATATACACAGGAGCTGCAAATCCATTTAATATGCAGACGGGCTGCAATTTTCTATAAAATACACAGGAGCTTTTATTCTCCATAATATACACAGCGGCTGCAATTCTCTATAATATACACAGGGGCTGCTATTCTCCATAATACACACAGTGGCTGCTATTCTCTATATTATCCACAGGGGCTGTTATTCTCTATCATAGACACAGGGGCTGCAATTATCTATAATATACACAGGGCTTCTATTCTCTCTCATCTACTCAGGGGCTGCAATTCTCTATAATACACACAGGGGCTGCTATTCTCTATAATACACACAGGGTCTGCTATTCTCTATAATACACACAGGTGCTGCTATTCTCTATAATATACACAGGGGCTGCTATTCTCTATAATACCCACAGGGGCTGCTATTCTCTATAATATATACTGGGGCTGCAATTCTCTATAATATAAACAGGGGCTGCAAACATCGATAATATACACAGGGGCTGCTATTCTCTATAATATACACAGGGGCTGCTATTCTCTATAATATACACAGGGGCTGCTATTCTCTATAATATACACAGGGGCTGCTATTCTCTGTAATATACACAGGGGCTGCAATTCTCTATAATATACACAGGGGCTGCTATTCTCTATAACACACACAGGGGCTGCTATTCTCTATAATATACACAGGGACAGCAATTCTCTATAATATACACAGGGGCTGCTATTCTCTATAATATACACAGGAGCTGCTATTCTCCATAATCCACACAGGGGCTGCAATTCTCTATAGTATACACAGGAGCTGCTATTCTCTAAGAAACACGGGCTGTTATTCTCTATATTTGACACAGGGGCTGCTATTCTCTATAATATCCTCAGGGGCTGCTATTCTCTATAATACACACAGGGGCTGCTATTCTCTATAATATACACTGGGGATGCAATTCTCTATAATATACACAGGGGCTGCAATTCTCTATAATATACACAGGGGCTGCAATTCTCTATAATACACTCAGGGGCTTCAATTCTCTATAATATACACAGGGGCTGCTATTCTGTATAATACATACAGGGGCTGCTATTCTCTTTTATACTCACAGGGGCTGCTCTTCTCTATAATATACACAGGGGCTGCAATTCTCTATAATATACACAGGAGCTGCTATTCTCTATAATATACCCAGGGGCTGCTATTCTCTATAATATAAATAGGGGCTGCTATTCTCTATAATACACACAGGGGCTGCAATTCTCTATAATATACACAGGAGCTGCTTTTCCCTATAATCTTCACAGGGGCTGCTATTCTCTATAATGCACACAGAGGCTGCAATTCTCTTTAACATACACAGGAGCTGCTATTCTCTATAATATACACAGGGGCTGCCATTCTCTATAATACACACACGGGCTGCTTTTCTACAGAATACACACAGGGGCTGCTATTCTCTGTAATATACACAGGGGCTGCTATTCTCTATAATACACACAGGGGCTGATATTCTCTATAATGCACACAGAGGCTGCAATTCTCTTTAACATACACAGGAGCTGCTATTCTCTATAATATACACAGGGGCTGCCATTCTCTATAATACACACACGGGCTGCTTTTCTACATAATACACACAGGGGCTGCTATTCTCTGTAATACACACAGGGGCTGCTATTCTCTATAATATACACAGGGGCTGCTATTCTCTATAATATGCACAGGGGCTGCTATTCTCTATAATATACACAGGGGCTGCTATTCTCTATAATATACACAGGGGCTGCTTTTCTCTATAACATAAACAGGGTCTGCTATTCTCTATAATATACACAGGGGCTGCAATTCTCTATAATATTCACAGGGGCTGCTATTCTGTATAATATACACAGGGGCTGCTATTCTCTATAATATACACAGGGGCTGTTATTCTCTATAATATACACAGGGGCTGCTATTCTGTATAATATACACAGGGGCTGCTATTCTGTATAATACACACAGGGGCTGCTATTCTCTATAATACACACAGGGGCTGCTATTCTCTATAATATACACAGGGGCTGCTATTCTGTATAATATGCACAGGGGCTGCTATTCTCTATAATCGACACAGGAGCTGCTATTCTCTATAATATACACAGGAGCTGCAATTCTCTATAATAGACACAGGAGCTGTTATTCTCCAAAATATACACAGGAGCTGATATTCACTATAATAGACACAGGGGCTGCCATTCTCTCTAATATACACAGGAGCTGCAAGTCTCTATAATATACACAGGGGCTGCTATTCTCTATAATATACACAGGAGCTGCTATTCTTTATAATATTCACAGGGGCTGTTATTCTCTTTAATATACACAGGGGCTGCTATTCTCCATAATATACACAGGGGCTGCTATTCTCCATCATACGCACAGGAGCTGCTATCCTCTATGATATACACAGTGGCTGCTTTTCTCCATCATGTACACAGGAGCTGCTATTCTCTATAAAATACACAGGGGCTGCTATTCTCTATCATATACACAGGGGCTGCTATTCTCTATGATATACACAGGGGCTGCTATTCTCTATGATATAAACAGGGGCTGCAATTCTCTATAATATACACAGGGGCTGCTATTCCCTATAAGATACACAGGGGCTGCTATTCACTATAATATGCACAGGGGCTGCTATTCTCTACAATATACACAGGGGCTGCTATTCTCTATAATATAAACTGGGGCTGCAATTCTCCATAATATACACAGGAGCTGCTATTCTCTATAATATACACAGGAGCTGCAATTCTCTATAATACACACAGGGGCTGCTATTCTCTATAATATACACAGGAGCTGCTATTCTCTATAATATGCACAGGGGCTGCTATTCACTACAATATACACAGGGGCTGCTATTCTCTATAATATACACAGGGGCTGCTATTCTCAATAATAGAAACAGGGGCTGCAATTCTCTACAATATACACAGGGGCTGCTATTCTCTATAATATAAACAGGGGCTGCTATTCTCTATAATATGCACAGGGGCTGCTATTCTCTATAATATGCACAGGGGCTGCTATTCTCTATAATATACACAGGGGCTGCTATTCTCTATGATATACACAGGGGCTGCTATTCTCTATAATATACACAGGGGCTGCTATTCTCTATAATATGCACAGGGGCTGCTATTCTCTATAATATACACAGGGGCTGCTATTCTCTATAATACACACAGGGGCTGCTATTCTCTATAATATACACAGGGGCTGCTATTCACTGTAACAGAAACAGGGGCTGCAATTCACGAGAATATACACAGGGATTGCTATTCTCTATAATATACACAGGGGCTGCTATTCTCTATAATATACACAGGGATTGCTATTCTCTATAATATGCACAGGGGCTGCTATTCACTACAATATACACAGGGGCTGCTATTCTCTATAATATACACAGGGTCTGCTATTCTCTATAATATACACAGGGGCTGCAATTCTCTATAATATTCATTCCGGCTGCTTCTTTTTTTTCTTTTGGGCCTCCTTATCTCGAGAGACAATGGATACGCGCCTGGAGGTGGTCAGTGGTTTGTGAAGCAGCGCCTGGAGTGGCTATACAGGCCAATTCTAGAGTGACAGGCTCTTCCACAGGTGCTGTAGAGAAATTTGTTTGTTGGGGCTGTTGCACAGTTGGCTCTCCCCTTGCGCCTCTGTCTTTTTTCCTGCCAACTACTAAGTCTCTTCGACTCGCCACAATTTAGCCCTGTCTTTATGGCTGCCCGCCAGCTCTGGCGAATGCTGGCAACTGACTCCCACGACTTGTGATCAATGTCACACGATTTCATGTCGCGTTTGCAGACGTCTTTATAACGGAGACATGGACGGCCGGTGGGTCTGATACCAGTGGCGAGCTCGCTGTACAATGTGTCTTTGGGGATCCTGCCATCTTCCATGCGGCTCACATGGCCAAGCCATCTCAAGCGCCGCTGACTCAGTAGTGTGTATAAGCTGGGGGTGTTGGCCGCTTCAAGGACTTCTGTGTTGGAGATATAGTCCTGCCACCTGATGCCAAGTATTCTCCGAAGGCAGCGAAGATGGAATGAATTGAGACGTCGCTCTTGGCTGGCATACGTTGTCCAGGCCTCGCTGCCGTAGAGCAAGGTACTGAGGACACAGGCCTGATACACTCGGACTTTTGTGTTCCGTGTCAGTGCGCCATTTTCCCACACTCTCTTGGCCAGTCTGAACATAGCAGTGGAAGCCTTACCCATGCGCTTGTTGATTTCTGCATCTAGAGACAGGTTACTGGTGATAGTTGAGCCTAGGTAGGTGAACTCTTGAACCACTTCCAGAGCGTGGTCGCCAATATTGATGGACGGAGCATTTCTGACATCCTGCCCCATGATGTTCGTTTTCTTGAGGCTGATGGTTAGGCCAAATTCATTGCAGGCAGACGCAAACCTGTCGATGAGACTCTGCAGGCATTCTTCAGTGTGAGATGTTAAAGCAGCATCGTCAGCAAAGAGGAGTTCTCTGATGAGGACTTTCCGTACTTTGGACTTCGCTCTTAGACGGGCAAGGTTGAACAACCTGCCCCCTGATCTTGTGTGGAGGAAAATTCCTTCTTCAGAGGATTTGAACGCATGTGAAAGCAGCAGGGAGAAGAAAATCCCAAAAAGTGTGGGTGCGAGAACACAGCCCTGTTTCACACCACTCAGGATAGGAAAGGGCTCTGATGAGGAGCCACCATGTTGAATTGTGCCTTTCATATTATCATGGAATGAGGTGATGATACTTAGTAGCTTTGGTGGACATCCGATCTTTTCTAGTAGTCTGAAGAGACCACGTCTGCTGACGAGGTCAAAGGCTTTGGTGAGATCAATGAAAGCAATGTAGAGGGGCATCTGTTGTTCACGGCATTTCTCCTGTATCTGACGAAGGGAGAACAGCATGTCAATAGTCGATCTCTCTGCACGAAAGCCACACTGTGCCTCAGGGTAGACGCGCTCGGCCAGCTTCTGGAGCCTGTTCAGAGCGACTCGAGCAAAGACTTTCCCCACTATGCTGAGCAGGGAGATTCCACGGTAGTTGTTGCAGTCACCGCGGTCACCTTTGTTTTTATAGAGGGTGATGATGTTGGCATCGCGCATGTCCTGGGGTACTGCTCCCTCGTCCCAGCACAGGCATAGCAGTTCATGTAGTGCTGAGAGTATAGCAGGCTTAGCACTCTTGATTATTTCAGGGGTAATGCTGTCCTTCCCAGGGGCTTTTCCGCTGGCTAGGGAATCAATGGCATCACTGAGTTCCGATTTGGTTGGCTGTATGTCCAGCTCATCCATGACTGGTAGAGGCTGGGCTGCATTGAGGGCAGTCTCAGTGACAGCATTCTCCCTGGAGTACAGTTCTAGGTAGTGCTCAACCCAGCGGTCCATCTGTTTGCGTTGGTCAGTGATTATGTCCCCCGATTTAGATTTGAGGGGGGTGATCTTCTTGATGGTTGGCCCAAGAGCTCTCTTCATGCCATCATACATTCCTCTGATGTTTCCGGTGTCTGAGGCCAGCTGAATATGACTGCATAGGTGTTGCCAGTAGTCGTTTGCGCAACGCCTAGCTGTTCTTTGTGCAGTACTTCTGGCTGTTTTAAGTGCTGCGGATGTTAAATCGCTGGGGGCTTTCTTGTAGTTCAAAAGTGCAATGCGCTTAGCGGCTATGACAGGTTCCAGCTCTTCATTATGAGATTGAAACCAGTCTGCATTTCTCTTCGCACTTTTGCCGTAGGTGGTCAAAGCTGACTCATAGATGGCGTCTCTGATGTGGGCCCACTTGGTCTCAGCATCCCCTGTGGGAGTGTTTTGAAGGGCTGTTACAAGTGAATTTAGAAATTTTTGTAACAGCTGTGGGTGAGAAATTCTGCTCGTGTTGATGCGCGGGTGGCCCTTCTGCTTGGAATGATGCAACTTCTTTGGTCTGAGTCTAACCTTGCTGCACACCAGGGAGTGGTCGGTGTCGCGGTCCGCACTGTGGAAGCTGCGTGTGATTTGAACACTGTTTAAGGCGGCTCGCCTTGTGACAATGAGGTCTAGCTGGTGCCAACGACGTGATCTTGGGTGCCTCCATGAAACCTGGTGACAGGGTTTAGTGTGAAAGAACGAGTTGGTGATGCAGAGGTTATGATAGGTACACAACTCAAGCAGTCTCTACCCATTCTCATTCATCCTTCCAACGCCATAGCGCCCAAGGCAGGAGGGCCATGAGTCATGGTCGGCCCCAACCCTGGCATTAAAGTCCCGATAATTCACGATAATATACACAGGGGCTGCAATTCTCTAAAATATACACAGGGGCTGCTATTCTCCATAATATAAACAGGGGCTGCTATTCTCTATAATATGCACAGGGGCTGCTATTCTCTATAACATGCACAGCGGCTGCTATTCACTGTCATGTGCACAGGGGCTGCTATTCTCTATAATATAAACAGGGGCTGCAATTCTCTATAATATGCACAGGGGCTGCAATTCTCTATAATATACACAGGGGCTGCTATTCTCTATAATACACAGGGGCTGCAATTCTCTATATTATACACAGGGGCTGCTATTCTCTATAATATACACAGGAGCTGCTATTCTCTATAATATGCACAGGGGCTGCTATTCTCTATAATATACACAGGGGCTGCTATTCTCTATAGTCTACACAGGGGCTGCTATTCTCGAAAATATACACTGGGGCTGCTATTCTCTGTAATATACACATGGGCTGCTATTCTCTATATCAGACAGAGGGGCTGCAATTCTCTATAATATACACAGGAGCTGCTATTCTCTATAATATACACAGGGGCTGCTATTCTCTATAATAGATACAGGGGCTGCTATTCACTATAATATACTGAGGGGCTGCAATTCTCTATAATAAACACAGGGGCTGCTATTCTCTATAATATCCACATGGGCTGCTATTCACTATAATATACACAGGGGCTGCTATTCTCTATAATATACAGAGGGGCTGCTATTCTCTATAATATACACAGGGGCTGCTATTCTCTATAATATACACAGGAGCTGCTATTCTCTATAATAGATACAGGGGCTGCTATTCTCTATAATATACACAGGGGCTGCTATTCTCTATAATATACACAGGAGCTGCTATTCTCTATAATAGATACAGGGGCTGCTATTCACTATAATATACACAGGAGGTGCTATTCACTATAATAGACACAGGGGCTGCTATTCTCTATAATATACACAGGAGCTGCTATTCTCTATAATATACACAGGGGCTGCTATTCTCTATAATATACACAGGAGCTGCTATTATCTATAATAGATACAGGGGATGCTATTCACTATAATATACACAGGA
This sequence comes from Heterodontus francisci, assembly GCF_036365525.1. Taxonomy (NCBI): domain Eukaryota; kingdom Metazoa; phylum Chordata; class Chondrichthyes; order Heterodontiformes; family Heterodontidae; genus Heterodontus; species Heterodontus francisci. Next base: position 39,896,671 of record NC_090409.1, read on the forward strand.
GGTGCTATTCTCTATAATACACACAGGGGCTGCTATTCTCTATAATAGATACAGGGGCTGCTATTCTCTATAATATACACAGGGATTGCTATTCTCTATAATATACACAGGGGCTGCTATTCTCTATAATATACACAGGGATTGCTATTCTCTATAATATACAGAGGGGCTGCAATTCTCTATAATACACACAGGGGCTGCTATTCTCTATAATATACACAGGAGCTGCTATTCTCTATAATATACACAGGGGCTGCTATTCTCTATAATATACACAGTGTTCGCTATTCTCTATAATATACACAGGGGCTGCTATTCTCTATAATATAAACAGGGGCTGCAATTCTCTATAATATACACAGGGGCTGCAATTCTCTATAATATACACAGGGGCTGCTATTCTCTATAATATACACGGGCTGCAATTCTCGAAAATATACACAGGGGCTGCTATTCTCTATAATATACACAGGAGCTGTTATTCTCTATAATATTCTCTGGGGCTGCTATTCTCTATAATATACACAGGGGCTGCTATTCTCTATAATATACACAGGGGCTGCTATTCTCTATAATATACACTGGGGCAGCTATTCTCTGCAATATACACAGGGGCTGCTATTCTCTATATCAGACAGAGGGGGTGCAATTCTCTATAATATACACAGGAGCTGCTAGTCTCTATAATATACAGCGGGGCTGCAAATCTCTATAATAATCACAGGGGCTGCTATTCTCTATAATATACACAGGGGCTGCTAATCTCTATCAGATACACAGGGGCTGCTATTCTCTATAATATACACTGGGGCTGCTATTCTCGATAATATACACAGGGGCTGCTATTCTCTATATTATACAGAGGGGCTGCTATTCTCTATATCAGACAGAGGGGCTGCAATTCTCTATAATATACACAGGAGCTGCTCGTCTCTATAATATACACCGGGGCTGCAAATCTCTATAATATGCACGGGGGCTGCTATTCTCTATAATATACAGAGGGGCTGCTATTCTCTATATCAGACAGAGGGGCTGCAATTCTCTATAATATACACAGGAGCTGCTCGTCTCTATAATATACACCGGTGCTGCAAATCTCTATAATATGCACAGGAGCTGCTATTCTCTATAATATGCACAGGGGCTGCTATTCTCTATAATATACACAGGGGCTGCTATTCTCTAGAATATATACAGGGACTGCTCTTCTCTATAATATAAACAGGGGTTGCAAATCTCTATAATAAACACAGGGGCTGCAATTCTCTACAATATACATTCCGGCTGCTATTCACTATATTATACACAGTGGCTGCAATTCTCTATATTATACACAGGAGCTGCTATTCTCTATATCAGACAGAGGGGCTGCAATTCTCTATAATATACACAGGAGCTGCTATTCTCTATAATATAAACAGGAGCTGCAATTCTCTATAATATACACAGGGATTGCTATTCTCTATAATATACACAGCGGCTGCTATTCTCTATAATATACACAGGGGCTGCTATTCTCTAAAATATACACAGGGGCTGCTATTCTCTATAATATACACAGGAGCTGCTATTCTCTATAATATACACTGGGGCTGCTATTCTCTATAATATGCACAGGGGCTGCTATTCACTATAATATACACAGGGATTGCTATTCTCTATAATATACACAGGGGCTGCTATTCTCTATAATATACACAGGGGCTGCTATTCTCTATAATATGCACAGGGGCTGCTATTCTCTATAATATACACAGGGGCTGCTATTCTCTATAATATACACAGGAGCTGCTATTCTCCATAATATAAACAGGGGCTGCAATTCTCTACAAGATACATTCCGGCTGCTATTCACTATAATATACACAGGGGCTGCAATTCTCTATAATATACACAGGAGCTGCTATTCTCTATAATATAAACAGGGGCTGCAATTCTCTATAATATACACAGGGATTGCTATTCTCTATAATATACACAGGGGCTGCTATTCTCTATAATATACACAGGGGCTGCTATTCTCTATAATATGCACAGGGGCTGCTATTCTCTATAATATACACAGGGGCTGCTATTCTCTAAAATATACACTGGGGCTGCTATTCTCTATAATATACACAGGGGCTGCTATTCTCTATATCAGACAGAGGGGCTGCAATTCTCTATAATATACACAGAAGCTGCTAGTCTCTATCATATATACCGGGGCTGCAAATCACTATAATATACACAGGGGCTGCTATTCTCTATAATATACTGAGGGGCTGCAATTCTGTATAATATGCACAGGGGCTGCTATTCTCTTTAATATACACAGGGGCTGCTATTCTCTATAATATACACAGGGGCTGCTATTCTCGATAATATAAACAGGGGCTGCAATACTCTATAATAAACACAGGGGCTGCTATTCTCTATATTATACACAGGGGCTGCTATTCACTATAATATACACAGGGGCTGCTATTCTCGAAAATATACACAGGGGCTGCTATTCTCTATAATATACACAGGAGCTGCTATTCTCTCTGATATAAACAGGGTCTGCAATTCTCTATAATACATACAGGGGCTGCTATTCACTATAATATACACAGGAGGTGCTATTCACAATAATGTGCACAGGGGCTGCTATTCTCTATATCAGACAGAGGGGCTGCAATTCTCTATAATATAAACAGGGGCTGCAATTCTCTATAATATACACAGGAGCTGCTATTCTCTATAATATAAACAGGGGCTGCAATTCTCTATAATATACACAGGGATTGCTATTCTCTATAATATACACAGCGGCTGCTATTCTCTATAATATACACAGGGGCTGCTATTCTCTAAAATATACACAGGGGCTGCTATTCTCTATAATATACACAGGAGCTGCTATTCTCTATAATATACACTGGGGCTGCTATTCTCTATAATATGCACAGGGGCTGCTATTCACTATAATATACACAGGGATTGCTATTCTCTATAATATACACAGGGGCTGCTATTCTCTAAAATATACACTGGGGCTGCTATTCTCTATAATATACACAGGGGCTGCTATTCTCTATATCAGACAGAGGGGCTGCAATTCTCTATAATATACACAGAAGCTGCTAGTCTCTATCATATACACCGGGGCTGCAAATCACTATAATATACACAGGGGCTGCTATTCTCTATAATATACACAGGGGCTGCTATTCTCCAATAATATGCACAGGGGCTGCTATTCACTATAATATACACAGGGGCTGTTATTCTCTATAATATACACAGGAGCTGCTATTCTCTATAATATAAAAAGGGGCTGCAATTCTCTATAATATACATTCCGGCTGCTATTCACTATAATATACACAGGGGCTGCTATTCTTTATAATATACACAGGAGCTGCTATTCTCTATAATATAAACAGGGGCTGCAATTCTCTATAATATTCATTCCGGCTGCTATTCACGATAATATACACAGGGGCTGCAATTCTCTATAATAGAAACAGGGGCTGCAATACTCTAAAATATACACAGGGGCTGCTATTCTCTATAATAGAAACAGGGGCTGCAATTCTCTATAATATACACAGGGATTGCTATTCTCTATAATATACACAGGGGCTGCTATTCTCTATAATATGCACAGGGGCTGCTATTCTCGATAACATGCACAGCGGCTGCTATTCACTGTCATGTACACAGGGGCTGCTATTCTCTATAATATAAACAGGGGCTGCAATTCTCTATAATATACACAGGGGCTGCAATTCTCTATAATATACACAGGGGCTTCTATTCTCTATAATACACAGTGGCTGCAATTCTCTATATTATACACAGGGGCTGCTATTCTCTATAATATACACAGGAGCTGCTATTCTCTATAATATGCACAGGGGCTGCTATTCTCTATAATATACACAGGGGCTGCTATTCTCTATAATATACACTGGGGCTGCTATTCTCTATAATATACACAGGGGCTGCTATTCTCCATATTATGCAGAGGGGCTGCTTTTCTCTATATCAGACAGAGGGGCTGCAATTTTCTATAATATACACAGGAGCTGCTAGTCTCTATAATATACTGAGGGGCTGCAATTCTGTATAATATACACAGGAGCTGCTATTCTCTATAATATAAACAGGGGCTGCAATTCTCTATAATATACACAGGGGCTGCTATTCTCTATAATCTACACAGGGGCTGGTATTCTCTATAATATACACTGGGGCTGCTATTCTCTATAATATACACAGGGGCTGCTATTCTCGATATCAGACAGAGGGGCTGCAATTCTCTATAATATACACAGGAGCTGCTAGTCTCTATAATAGACACCGGGGCTGCAAATCTCTATAATATACACAGGGGCTGCTATTCTCTATAATATACTGAGGGGCTGCTATTCTCTATAATATAAAGAGGGGCTGCAATTCTCGAAAATAAACACAGGGGCTGCTATTCTCTATAATATACACAGCGGCTGCTATTCACTATAATATACACAGGGGCTGCTATTCTCTATAATATACACAGGGGCTGCTATTCTCTATAATATACACAGGAGCTGCTATTCTCTATAATATAAACAGGGTCTGCAATTCTCTATAATATATACAGGGGCTGCTATTCACTATAATATACATAGGAGGTGCTATTCACTATAATATACACAGGGGCTGCTATTCTCCATAATGTACACTGGAGTTGCTATTCACTGTAATATACACAGGGGCTGCTATTCTCTATAATATACACAGGGGCTGCTATTCTCTATAATATAAACAGGGGCTGCAATTCTCTATAATATACACAGGGGCTGCTATTCTCTATAATATACACAGGGGCTGCTATTCTCTATAATATACACAGGGGCTGCTATTCTCTATAATATACAGAGGGGCTGCAATTCTCTATAATATACACAGGGGCTGCTAACCTCTATAATATACACAGGAGCTGCGATTCTCTATGTTATACAGAGGGGCTGCTATTCTCTATATCAGACAGAGGGGCTGCAATTCTCTATAATATACACAGGGGCTGCTATTCTCTATAATATACACAGGAGCTGCTATTCTCGAGAATATAAACAGGGTCTGCAATTCTCGATAATACATACAGGGGCTGCTATTCACTATAATATACATAGGAGGTGCTATTCACTATAATATACACAGGGGCTGCTATTCTCTATAATATAAACAGGGGCTGCTATTCTCTATAATATAAACAGGGGCTGCAATTCTCTATAATATACACAGGGGCTGCTATTCTCTATAATATACACAGGGGCTGCTATTCTCTATAATATACACAGGGGCTGCTATTCTCTATAATATACAGAGGGGCTGCAATTCTCTATAATATACACAGGGGCTGCTATCCTCTATAATATACACAGGAGCTGCTATTCTCTATGTTATACAGAGGGGCTGCTATTTCGATATCAGACAGAGGGGCTGCAATTCTCTATAAAATACACAGGGGCTGCTATTCTCTATAATATACACGGGCTGCAATTCTCTATAATATACACAGGGGCTGCTATTCTCTATAATATGCACAGGAGCTGCTATTCTCTATAATATGCACAGGGGCTGCTATTCTCTATAATATACACAGGGGCTGCTATTCTCTATAATATACACAGGGGCTGCAATTCTCTATAATATACACTGGGGCTGCTATTCTCTGCAATATACACAGGGGCTGCTATTCTCTATATCAGACAGAGGGGCTGCAATTCTCTATAATATACACAGGAGCTGCTAGTCTCTATAATATACAGCGGGGCTGCTCTTCTCTATAATATAAACAGGGGTTGCAATTCTCTATAATAAACACAGGGGCTGCAATTCTCTACAATATACATTCCGGCTGCTATTCACTATATTATACACAGTGGCTGCAATTCTCTATAATATACACAGGGGCTGCTATTCTCTATATTATACAGAGGGGCTGCTTTTCTCTATATCAGACAGAGGGGCTGCAATTCTCTATAATATACACAGGAGCTGCTAGTCTCTATAATATACTGAGGGGCTGCAATTCTGTATAATATACACAGGAGCTGCTATTCTCTATAATATAAACAGGGGCTGCAATTCTCTATAATATACACAGGGGCTGCTATTCTCTATAATCTACACAGGGGCTGGTATTCTCTATAATATACACTGGGGCTGCTATTCTGTATAATATACACAGGGGCTGCTATTCTCGATATCAGACAGAGGGGCTGCAATTCTCTATAATATACACAGGAGCTGCTAGTCTCTATAATAGACACCGGGGCTGCAAATCTCTATAATATACATAGGGGCTGCTATTCTCTATAATATACTGAGGGGCTGCTATTCTCTATAATATAAAGAGGGGCTGCAATTCTCTATAATAAACACAGGGGCTGCTATTCTCTATAGTATACACAGCGGCTGCTATTCACTATAATATACACAGGGGCTGCTATTCTCTATAATATACACAGGGGCTGCTATTCTCTATAATATACACAGGAGCTGCTATTCTCTATAATATAAACAGGGTCTGCAATTCTCTATAATATATACAGGGGCTGCTATTCACTATAATATACATAGGAGGTGCTATTCACTATAATATACACAGGGGCTGCTATTCTCTATAATATACACAGGGGCTGCTATTCTCTATAATATACAGAGGGGCTGCAATTCTCGAAAATATACACAGGGGCTGCTATCCTCTATAATATACACAGGAGCTGCTATTCTCTATGTTATACAGAGGGGCTGCTATTCTCTATATCAGACAGAGGGGCTGCAATTCTCTATAATATACACAGGGGCTGCTATTCTCTATAATATACACAGGAGCTGCTATTCTCTATAATATAAACAGGGTCTGCAATTCTCTATAATATATACAGGGGCTGCTATTCACTATAATATACATAGGAGGTGCTATTCACTATAATATACACAGGGGCTGCTATTCTCTATAATATACACAGGAGCTGCTATTCTCCATAATGTACATTGGAGTTGCTGTTCACTGTAATATACACAGGGGCTGCTATTCTCTATCATATACACAGGGGCTGCTATTCTCTATAATATAAACAGGGGCTGCAATTCTCTATAATATACACAGGGGCTGCTATTCTCTATAATATACACAGGGGCTGCTATTCTCTATAATATACACAGGGGCTGCTATTCTCTATAATATACAGAGGGGCTGCAATTCTCTATAATATACACAGGGGCTGCTATCCTCTGTAATATACACAGGAGCTGCTATTCTCTATGTTATACAGAGGGGCTTCTATTCTCGATATCAGACAGAGGGGCTGCAATTCTCTATAAAATACACAGGGGCTGCTATTCTCTATAATATACACGGGCTGCAATTCTCTATAATATACACAGGGGCTGCTATTCTCTATGTTATACAGAGGGGCTTCTATTCTCGATATCAGACAGAGGGGCTGCAATTCTCTATAAAATACACAGGGGCTGCTATTCTCTATAATATACACGGGCTGCAATTCTCTATAATATACACAGGGGCTGCTATTCTCTACAATATGCACAGGAGCTGCTATTCTCTATAATATGCACAGGGGCTGCTATTCTCTATAATATACACAGGGGCTGCTATTCTCTATAATATACACAGGGGCTGCAATTCTCTATAATATACACTGGGGCTGCTATTCTCTGCAATATACACAGGGGCTGCTATTCTCTATATCAGACAGAGGGGCTGCAATTCTCTATAATATACACAGGAGCTGCTAGTCTCTATATTATACAGCGGGGCTGCAAATCTCTATAATATACACAGGGGCTGCTATTCTCTATAATATACACAGGGGCTGCTAATCTCTATCAGATACACAGGGGCTGCTATTCTCTATAATATACTCTTGGGCTGCTATTCTCTATAATATACACAGGGGCTGCTATTCTCTATATTATACAGAGGGGCTGCTATTCTCTATATCAGACAGAGGGGCTGCAATTCTCTATAATATACACAGGAGCTGCTCGTCTCTATAATATACACCGGGGCTGCAAATCTCTATAATATACATAGGGGCTGCTATTCTCTATAATATACTGAGGGGCTGCAATTCTCTATAATATACACAGGAGCTGCTCGTCTCTATAATATACACAGGGGCTGCTATTCTCTATAATATACACAGGGGCTGCTCTTCTCTATAATATAAACAGGGGTTGCAATTCTCTATAATAAACACAGGGGCTGCAATTCTCTACAATATACATTCCGGCTGCGATTCACTATATTATACACAGTGGCTGCAATTCTCTATAATATCCACAGGAGCTGCTATTCTCTATAATATAAACAGGGGCTGCAATTCTCTATAATATACACAGGGATTGCTATTCTCTATAATATACACAGTGTTCGCTATTCTCTATAATATACACAGGGGCTGCTATTCTCTATAATATAAACAGGGGCTGCAATTCTCTATAATATACACAGGGGCTGCAATTCTCTATAATATACACAGGGGCTGCTATTCTCTATAATATACACGGGCTGCAATTCTCTATAATACACACAGGGCCTGCTATTCTCTATAATATACACAGGAGCTGTTATTCTCTATAATATGCACAGGGGCTGCTATTCTCTATAATATACACAGGGGCTGCTATTCTCTATAATATACACAGGGGCTGCTATTCTCTATAATATACACTGGGGTTGCTATTCTCTGCAATATACACAGGGGCTTCTATTCTCTATATCAGACAGAGGGGCTGCAATTCTCTATAATATACACAGGAGCTGTTAGTCTCTATAATATACAGCGGGGCTGCAAATCTCTATAATATACATAGGGGCTGCTATTCTCTATAATATACACAGGGGCTGCTAATCTCTATCAGACACACAGGGGCTGCTATTCTCTATAATATACACTGGGGCTGCTATTCTCTATAATATACACAGGGGCTGCTATTCTCTATATTATACAGAGGGGCTGCTATTCTCTATATCAGACAGAGGGGCTGCAATTCTCTATAATATACACAGGAGCTGCTCGTCTCTATAATATACACCGGGGCTGCAAATCTCTATAATATACACAGGGGCTGCTATTCTCTATAATATACACTGGGGCTGCTATTCTCTGCAATATACACAGGGGCTTCTATTCTCTATATCAGACAGAGGGGCTGCTATTCTCTATAATATACACAGGGGCTGCTATTCTCTATAATATACACAGGGGCTGCTATTCTCTATAATATACAGAGGGGCTGCAATTCTCTATAATATACACAGGGGCTGCTATCCTCTATAATATACACAGGAGCTGCTATTCTCTATGTTATACAGAGGGGCTGCTATTCTCTATATCAGACAGAGGGGCTGCAATTCTCTATAATATACACAGGGGCTGCTATTCTCTATAATATACACGGGCTGCAATTCTCTATAATATACACAGGGGCTGCTATTCTCTATAATATGCACAGGAGCTGCTATTCTCTATAATATGCACAGGGGCTGCTATTCTCTATAATAAACACAGGGGCTGCAATTCTCTACAATATACATTCCGGCTGCTATTCACTATATTATACACAGTGGCTGCAATTCTCTATATTATACACAGGAGCTGCTATTCTCTATATCAGACAGAGGGGCTGCAATTCTCTATAATATACACAGGAGCTGCTATTCTCTATAATATAAACAGGGGCTGCAATTCTCTATAATATACACAGGGATTGCTATTCTCTATAATATACACAGCGTCTGCTATTCTCTATAATATACACAGGGGCTGCTATTCTCTAAAATATACACAGGGGCTGCTATTCTCTATAATATACACAGGAGCTGCTATTCTCTATAATATACACTGGGGCTGCTATTCTCTATAATATGCACAGGGGCTGCTATTCTCTATAATATACACTGGGGCTGCTATTCTCTATAATATGCACAGGGGCTGCTATTCTCTATAATATACACAGGGGCTGCTATTCTCTATATTATACAGAGGGGCTGCTATTCTCTATATCAGACAGAGGGGCTGCAATTCTCTATAATATACACAGGAGCTGCTCGTCTCTATAATATACACCGGGGCTGCAAATCTCTATAATATACATAGGGGCTGCTATTCTCTATAATATACTGAGGGGCTGCAATTCTCTATAATATACACAGGAGCTGCTCGTCTCTATAATATACACAGGGGCTGCTATTCTCTATAATATACACAGGGGCTGCTCTTCTCTATAATATAAACAGGGGTTGCAATTCTCTATAATAAACACAGGGGCTGCAATTCTCTACAATATACATTCCGGCTGCGATTCACTATATTATACACAGTGGCTGCAATTCTCTATAATATCCACAGGAGCTGCTATTCTCTATAATATAAACAGGGGCTGCAATTCTCTATAATATACACAGGGATTGCTATTCTCTATAATATACACAGTGTTCGCTATTCTCTATAATATACACAGGGGCTGCTATTCTCTATAATATAAACAGGGGCTGCTATTCTCTATAATATACACAGGGGCTGCAATTCTCTATAATATACACAGGGGCTGCTATTCTCTATAATATACACGGGCTGCAATTCTCTATAATACACACAGGGCCTGCTATTCTCTATAATATACACAGGAGCTGTTATTCTCTATAATATGCACAGGGGCTGCTATTCTCTATAATATACACAGGGGCTGCTATTCTCTATAATATACACAGGGGCTGCTATTCTCTATAATATACACTGGGGTTGCTATTCTCTGCAATATACACAGGGGCTTCTATTCTCTATATCAGACAGAGGGGCTGCAATTCTCTATAATATACACAGGAGCTGTTAGTCTCTATAATATACAGCGGGGCTGCAAATCTCTATAATATACATAGGGGCTGCTATTCTCTATAATATACACAGGGGCTGCTAATCTCTATCAGACACACAGGGGCTGCTATTCTCTATAATATACACTGGGGCTGCTATTCTCTATAATATACACAGGGGCTGCTATTCTCTATATTATACAGAGGGGCTGCTATTCTCTATATCAGACAGAGGGGCTGCAATTCTCTATAATATACACAGGAGCTGCTCGTCTCTATAATATACACCGGGGCTGCAAATCTCTATAATATACACAGGGGCTGCTATTCTCTATAATATACACTGGGGCTGCTATTCTCTGCAATATACACAGGGGCTTCTATTCTCTATATCAGACAGAGGGGCTGCTATTCTCTATAATATACACAGGGGCTGCTATTCTCTATAATATACACAGGGGCTGCTATTCTCTATAATATACAGAGGGGCTGCAATTCTCTATAATATACACAGGGGCTGCTATCCTCTATAATATACACAGGAGCTGCTATTCTCTATGTTATACAGAGGGGCTGCTATTCTCTATATCAGACAGAGGGGCTGCAATTCTCTATAATATACACAGGGGCTGCTATTCTCTATAATATACACGGGCTGCAATTCTCTATAATATACACAGGGGCTGCTATTCTCTATAATATGCACAGGAGCTGCTATTCTCTATAATATGCACAGGGGCTGCTATTCTCTATAATAAACACAGGGGCTGCAATTCTCTACAATATACATTCCGGCTGCTATTCACTATATTATACACAGTGGCTGCAATTCTCTATATTATACACAGGAGCTGCTATTCTCTATATCAGACAGAGGGGCTGCAATTCTCTATAATATACACAGGAGCTGCTATTCTCTATAATATAAACAGGGGCTGCAATTCTCTATAATATACACAGGGATTGCTATTCTCTATAATATACACAGCGTCTGCTATTCTCTATAATATACACAGGGGCTGCTATTCTCTAAAATATACACAGGGGCTGCTATTCTCTATAATATACACAGGAGCTGCTATTCTCTATAATATACACTGGGGCTGCTATTCTCTATAATATGCACAGGGGCTGCTATTCTCTATAATATACACTGGGGCTGCTATTCTCTATAATATGCACAGGGGCTGCTATTCACTATAATATACACAGGGATTGCTATTCTCTATAATATACACAGGGGCTGCTATTCTCTATAATATACACAGGGGCTGCTATTCTCTATAATATGCACAGGGGCTGCTATTCTCTATAATATACACAGGGGCTGCTATTCTCTATAATATACACAGGAGCTGCTATTCTCCATAATATAAACAGGGGCTGCAATTCTCTACAATATACATTCCGGCTGCTATTCACTATAATATACACAGGGGCTGCAATTCTCTATAATATGCACAGGAGCTGCTATTCTCTATAATATAAACAGGGGCTGCAATTCTCTATAATATACACAGGGATTGCTATTCTCTATAATATTCACAGGGGCTGCTATTCTCTATAATATACACAGGGGCTGCTATTCTCTATAATATGCACAGGGGCTGCTATTCTCTATAATATACACAGGGGCTTCTATTCTCTAAAATATACACTGGGGCTGCTATTCTCTATAATATACACAGGGGCTGCTATTCTCTATATCAGACAGAGGGGCTGCAATTCTCTATAATATACACAGAAGCTGCTAGTCTCTATCATATATACCGGGGCTGCAAATCACTATAATATACACAGGGGCTGCTATTCTCTATAATATACTGAGGGGCTGCAATTCTGTATAATATGCACAGGGGCTGCTATTCTCTTTAATATACACAGGGGCTGCTATTCTCTATAATATACACAGGGGCTGCTATTATCGATAATATAAACAGGGGCTGCAATACTCTATAATAAACACAGGGGCTGCTATTCTCTATATTATACACAGGGGCTGCTATTCACTATAATATACACAGGGGCTGCTATTCTCTCTGATATAAACAGGGGCTGCAATTCTCTATAATATACACAGGGGCTGCTATTCTCTATAATATACACAGGGGCTGCTATTCTCTATAATATACACAGGGGCTGCTATTCTCTATAATATACAGAGGGGCTGCAATTCTCTATAATATACACAGGGGCTGCTATCCTCTATAATATACACAGGAGCTGCTATTCTCTATGTTATACAGAGGGGCTGCTATTCTCTATATCAGACAGAGGGGCTGCAATTCTCTATAATATACACAGGGGCTGCTATTCTCTATAATATACACGGGCTGCAATTCTCTATAATATACACAGGGGCTGCTATTCTCTATAATATGCACAGGAGCTGCTATTCTCTATAATATGCACAGGGGCTGCTATTCTCTATAATAAACACAGGGGCTGCAATTCTCTACAATATACATTCCGGCTGCTATTCACTATATTATACACAGTGGCTGCAATTCTCTATATTATACACAGGAGCTGCTATTCTCTATATCAGACAGAGGGGCTGCAATTCTCTATAATATACACAGGAGCTGCTATTCTCTATAATATAAACAGGGGCTGCAATTCTCTATAATATACACAGGGATTGCTATTCTCTATAATATACACAGCGTCTGCTATTCTCTATAATATACACAGGGGCTGCTATTCTCTAAAATATACACAGGGGCTGCTATTCTCTATAATATACACAGGAGCTGCTATTCTCTATAATATACACTGGGGCTGCTATTCACTATAATATACACAGGGATTGCTATTCTCTATAATATACACAGGGGCTGCTATTCTCTATAATATACACAGGGGCTGCTATTCTCTATAATATGCACAGGGGCTGCTATTCTCTATAATATACACGGGCTGCAATTCTCTATAATATACACAGGGCTGCTATTCTCTATAATATGCACAGGAGCTGCTATTCTCTATAATATGCACAGGGGCTGCTATTCTCTATAATAAACACAGGGGCTGCAATTCTCTACAATATACATTCCGGCTGCTATTCACTATATTATACACAGTGGCTGCAATTCTCTATATTATACACAGGAGCTGCTATTCTCTATATCAGACAGAGGGGCTGCAATTCTCTATAATATACACAGGAGCTGCTATTCTCTATAATATAAACAGGGGCTGCAATTCTCTATAATATACACAGGGATTGCTATTCTCTATAATATACACAGCGTCTGCTATTCTCTATAATATACACAGGGGCTGCTATTCTCTATAATATGCACAGGGGCTGCTATTCTCTATAATATACACTGGGGCTGCTATTCTCTATAATATGCACAGGGGCTGCTATTCACTATAATATACACAGGGATTGCTATTCTCTATAATATACACAGGGGCTGCTATTCTCTATAATATACACAGGGGCTGCTATTCTCTATAATATGCACAGGGGCTGCTATTCTCTATAATATACACAGGGGCTGCTATTCTCTATAATATACACAGGAGCTGCTATTCTCCATAATATAAACAGGGGCTGCAATTCTCTACAATATACATTCCGGCTGCTATTCACTATAATATACACAGGGGCTGCAATTCTCTATAATATGCACAGGAGCTGCTATTCTCTATAATATAAACAGGGGCTGCAATTCTCTATAATATACACAGGGATTGCTATTCTCTATAATATTCACAGGGGCTGCTATTCTCTATAATATACACAGGGGCTGCTATTCTCTATAATATGCACAGGGGCTGCTATTCTCTATAATATACACAGGGGCTTCTATTCTCTAAAATATACACTGGGGCTGCTATTCTCTATAATATACACAGGGGCTGCTATTCTCTATATCAGACAGAGGGGCTGCAATTCTCTATAATATACACAGAAGCTGCTAGTCTCTATCATATATACCGGGCTGCAAATCACTATAATATACACAGGGTCTGCTATTCTCTATAATATACTGAGGGGCTGCAATTCTGTATAATATGCACAGGGCTGCTATTCTCTTTAATATACACAGGGGCTGCTATTCTCTATATTATACACAGGGGCTGCTATTCACTATAATAAACACAGGGGCTGCTATTCTCTATATTATACACAGGGGCTGCTATTCACTATAATATACACAGGAGCTGCTATTCTCTCTGATATAAACAGGGTCTGCAATTCTCTATAATATATACAGGGGCTGCTATTCACTATAATATACACAGGAGGTGCTATTCACTATAATGTACACAGGGGCTGCTATTCTCTATAATGTACACTGGAGTTGTTATTCACTGTAATATACACAGGGGCTGCTATTCTCTATGATATACACAGGGGCTGCTATTCTCTATAATATAAACAGGGGCTGCAATTCTCTATAATATACACAGGGGCTGCTATTCTCTATAATATACACAGGGGCTGCTATTCTCCAATAATATGCACAGGGGCTGCTATTCACTTTAATATACACAGGGGCTGTTATTCTCTATAATATACACAGGAGCTGCTATTCTCCATAATATAAAAAGGGGCTGCAATTCTCTATAATATACATTCCGGCTGCTATTCACTATAATATACACAGGGGCTGCTATTCTTTATAATATACACAGGAGCTGCTATTCTCTATAATATAAACAGGGGCTGCAATTCTCTATAATATTCATTCCGGCTGCTATTCACTATAATATACACAGGGGCTGCAATTCTCTAAAATATACACAGGGGCTGCTATTCTCTATAATATAAACAGGGGCTGCAATTCTCTATAATATACACAGGGATTGCTATTCTCTATAATATACACAGGAGCTGCTATTCTCTATAATATAAACAGGGGCTGCAATTCTCTATAATATTCATTCCGGCTGCTATTCACTATAATATACACAGGGGCTGCAATTCTCGAAAATATACACAGGGGCTGCTATTCTCTATAATATAAACAGGGGCTGCAATTCTCTATAATATACACAGGGATTGCTATTCTCTATAATATACACAGGAGCTGCTATTCTCTATAATATAAACAGGGGCTGCAATTCTCTATAATATTCATTCCGGCTGCTATTCACTATAATATACACAGGGGCTGCAATTCTCTAAAATATACACAGGGGCTGCTATTCTCTATAATATAAACAGGGGCTGCAATTCTCTAAAATATACACAGGGGCTGCTATTCTCTATAATATACACAGGGGCTGCTATTCTCTATAATATGCACAGGGGCTGCTATTCTCGATAACATGCACAGCGGCTGCTATTCACTGTCATGTGCACAGGGGCTGCTATTCTCTATAATATAACCAGGGGCTGCAATTCTCTATAATATACACAGGGGCTGCAATTCTCTATAATATACACAGGGGCTGCTATTCTCAATAATACACAGGGGCTGCAATTCTCTATATTATACACAGGGGCTGCAATTCTCTATAATATACACAGGGGCTGCTATTCTCTATAATATACACGGGCTGCAATTCTCTATAATATACACAGGGGCTGCTATTCTCTATAATATGCACAGGAGCTGCTATTCTCTATAATATGCACAGGGGCTGCTATTCTCTATAATATACACAGGGGCTGCTATTCTCTATAATATACACAGGGGCTGCAATTCTCTATAATATACACTGGGGCTGCTATTCTCTGCAATATACACAGAGGCTGCTATTCTCTATATCAGACAGAGGGGCTGCAATTCTCTATAATGTACACAGGAGCTGCTATTCTCTATAATATACACAGGGGCTGCTAATCTCTAAAAGATACACAGGGGCTGCTATTCTCTATAATATACTTTGGGGCTGCTATTCTCTATAATATACACAGGGGCTGCTATTTTCTATATTATACAGAGGGGCTGCTATTCTCTATATCAGACAGAGGGGCTGCAATTCTCTATAATATACACAGGAGCTGCTCGTCTCTATAATATACACCGGGGCTGCAAATCTCTATAATATACACAGGGGCTGCTATTCTCTATAATATACTGAGGGGCTGCAATTCTGCATAATATACACAGGGGCTGCTATTCTCTATAATATGCACAGGGGCTGCTATTCTCTATAATATACACAGGGGCTGATCTTCTCTATAATATAAACAGGGGTTGCAATTCTCTATAATAAACACAGGGGCTGCAATTCTCTATAATATACACAGGGGCTGCTATTCTCTATAATATACACTGGGGCTGCTATTCTCTATAATATACACAGGGGCTGCTATTCTCTATATTATACAGAGGGGCTGCTATTCTCTATATCAGACAGAGGGGCTGCAATTCTCTATAATATACACAGGAGCTGCTAGTCTCTATAATATACTGAGGGGCTGCAATTCTCTATAATATACACAGGAGCTGCTATTCTCTATAATATACACAGGGGCTGCAATTCTCTATAATATACACAGGGATTGCTATTCTCTACAATATACTCAGGGGCTGCTATTCTCTATAATATACACAGGGGCTGCTATTCTCTATAATCTGCACAGGGGCTGGTATTCTCTATAATATACACTGGGGCTGCTATTCTCTATTATATACACAGGGGCTGCTATTCTCGATATCAGACAGAGGGGCTGCAATTCTCTATAATATACACAGGAGCTGCTAGTCTCTATAATATACACCGGGGCTGCAAATCTCAATAATATACACAGGGGCTGCTATTCTCTATAATATACTGAGGGGCTGCTATTCTCTATAATATAAAGAGGGGCTGCAATTCTCTATAATAAACACAGGGGCTGCTATTCTCTATAATATACACAGCGGCTGCTATTCACTATAATATACACAGGGGCTGCTATTCTCTATAATATACACAGGGGCTGCTATTCTCTATAATATACACAGGAGCTGCTATTCTCTATAATATAAACAGGGTCTGCAATTCTCTATAATATATACAGGGGCTGCTATCCTCTATAATATACACAGGAGCTGCTATTCTCTATGTTATACAGAGGGGCTGCTATTCTCTATATCAGACAGAGGGGCTGCAATTCTCTATAATATACACAGGGGCTGCTATTCTCTATAATATACAGAGGGGCTGCAATTCTCTATAATATACACAGGGGCTGCTATCCTCTATAATAAAAACAGGAGCTGCTATTCTCTATGTTATACAGAGGGGCTGCTATTCTCTATATCAGACAGAGGGGCTGCAATTCTCTATAATATACACAGGGGCTGCTATTCTCTATAATATACACAGGAGCTGCTATTCTCTATAAAATAAACAGGGTCTGCAATTCTCTATAATATATACAGGGGCTGCTATTCACTATAATATACATAGGAGGTGCTATTCACTATAATATACACAGGGGCTGCTATTCTCCATAATGTACATTGGAGTTGTTATTCACTGTAATATACACAGGGGCTGCTATTCTCTATCATATACACAGGGGCTGCTATTCTCTATAATATAAACAGGGCTGCAATTCTCTATAATATACACAGGGGCTGCTATTCTCTATAATATACACAGGGGCTGCTATTCTCTATAATATACACAGGGGCTGCTATTCTCTATAATATACAGAGGGGCTGCAATTCTCTATAATATACACAGGGGCTGCTATCCTCTATAATATACACAGGAGCTGCTATTCTCTATGTTATACAGAGGGGCTGCTATTCTCTATATCAGACAGAGGGGCTGCAATTCTCTATAATATACACAGGGGCTGCTATTCTCTATAATATACACGGGCTGCAATTCTCTATAATATACACAGGGGCTGCTATTCTCTATAATATACACAGGGGCTGCTATTCTCTATAATATACACTGGGCTGCTATTCTCTATAATATACACAGGGGCTGCTATTCTCTATATTATACAGAGGGGCTGCTATTCTCTATATCAGACAGAGGGGCTGCAATTCTCTATAATATACACTGGAGCTGCTAGTCTCTATAATATACTGAGGGGCTGCAATTCTGTATAATATACACAGGAGCTGCTATTCTCTATAATATAAACAGGGCTGCAATTCTCTATAATATACACAGGGATTGCTATTCTCTACAATATACTCAGGGGCTGCTATTCTCTATAATATACACAGGGGCTGCTATTCTCTATAATCTGCACAGGGGCTGGTATTCTCTACAATATACACTGGGGCTGCTATTCTCTATTATATACACAGGGGCTGCTATTCTCGATATCAGACAGAGGGGCTGCAATTCTCTATAATATACACAGGAGCTGCTAGTCTCTATAATATACACCGGGGCTGCAAATCTCTATAATATACACAGGGGCTGCTATTCTCTATAATATACTGAGGGGCTGCTATTCTCTATAATATGAAGAGGGGCTGCAATTCTCTATAATAAACACAGGGGCTGCTATTCTCTATAATATACACAGCGGCTGCTATTCACTATAATATACACAGGGGCTGCTATTCTCTATAATATACACAGGGGCTGCTATTCTCTATAATATACACAGGAGCTGCTATTCTCTATAATATAAACAGGGTCTGCAATTCTCTATAATATATACAGGGGCTGCTATCCTCTATAATATACACAGGAGCTGCTATTCTCTATGTTATACAGAGGGGCTGCTATTCTCTATATCAGACAGAGGGGCTGCAATTCTCTATAATATACACAGGGGCTGCTATTCTCTATAATATACAGAGGGGCTGCAATTCTCTATAATATACACAGGGGCTGCTATCCTCTATAATAAAAACAGGAGCTGCTATTCTCTATGTTATACAGAGGGGCTGCTATTCTCTATATCAGACAGAGGGGCTGCAATTCTCTATAATATACACAGGGGCTGCTATTCTCTATAATATACACAGGAGCTGCTATTCTCTAGAATATAAACAGGGTCTGCAATTCTCTATAATATATACAGGGGCTGCTATTCACTATAATATACATAGGAGGTGCTATTCACTATAATATACACAGGGGCTGCTATTCTCCATAATGTACATTGGAGTTGTTATTCACTGTAATATACACAGGGGCTGCTATTCTCTATCATATACACAGGGGCTGCTATTCTCTATAATATAAACAGGGGCTGCAATTCTCTATAATATACACAGGGGCTGCTATTCTCTATAATATACACAGGGGCTGCTATTCTCTATAATATACACAGGGGCTGCTATTCTCTATAATATACAGAGGGCTGCAATTCTCTATAATATACACAGGGGCTGCTATCCTCTATAATATACACAGGAGCTGCTATTCTCTATGTTATACAGAGGGGCTGCTATTCTCTATATCAGACAGAGGGGCTGCAATTCTCTATAATATACACAGGGGCTGCTATTCTCTATAATATACACGGGCTGCAATTCTCTATAATATACACAGGGGCTGCTATTCTCTATAATATGCACAGGAGCTGCTATTCTCTATAATATGCACAGGGGCTGCTATTCTCGATAATATACACAGGGGCTGCTATTCTCTATAATATACACAGGGGCTGCAATTCTCTATAATATACACTGGGGCTGCTATTCTCTGCAATATACACAGGGGCTGCTATTCTCTATATCAGACAGAGGGGCTGCAATTCTCTATAATATACACAGGAGCTGCTATTCTCTATAATATGCACAGGGGCTGCTAATCTCTATCAGATACACAGGGGCTGCTATTCTCTATAATATACTTTGGGGCTGCTATTCTCTATAATATACACAGGGGCTGCTATTCTTTATATTATACAGAGGGGCTGCTATTCTCTATATCAGACAGAGGGGCTGCAATTCTCTATAATATACACAGGAGCTGCTCGTCTCTATAATATACACCGGGGCTGCAAATCTCTATAATATACACAGGGGCTGCTATTCTCTATAATATACTGAGGGGCTGCAATTCTGCATAATATACACAGGGGCTGCTATTCTCTATAATATGCACAGGGGCTGCTATTCTCTATAATATACACAGGGGCTGCTCTTCTCTATAATATAAACAGGGGTTGCAATTCTCTATAATAAACACAGGGGCTGCAATTCTCTACAATATACATTCCGGCTGCTATTCACTATATTATACACAGTGGCTGCAATTCTCTATAATATACACAGGAGCTGCTATTCTCTATAATATAAACAGGGGCTGCAATTCTCTACAATATACATTCCGGCTGCTATTCACTATATTATACACAGTGGCTGCAATTCTCTATAATATACACAGGAGCTGCTATTCTCTATAATATAAACAGGGGCTGCTATTCTCTATAATATGCACAGGAGCTGCTATTCTCTATAATATGCACAGGGGCTGCTATTCTCTATAATATACACAGGGGCTGCAATTCTCTATAAAAAACACTGGGGCTGCTATTCTCTGCAATATACACAGGGGCTGCTATTCTCTATATCAGACAGAGGGGCTGCAATTCTCTATAATATACACAGGAGCTGCTATTCTCTATAATATACACAGGGGCTGCTAATCTCTATCAGATACACAGGGGCTGCTATTCTCTATAATATACTTTGGGGCTGCTATTCTCTATAATATACACAGGGGCTGCTATTCTCTATATTATGCAGAGGGGCTGCTATTCTCTATATCAGACAGAGGGGCTGCAATTCTCTATAATATACACAGGAGCTGCTCGTCTCTATAATATACACCGGGGCTGCAAATCTCTATAATGTACACAGGGGCTGCTATTCTCTATAATGTACACTGGAGTTGTTATTCACTGTAATATACACAGGAGCTGCTATTCTCTATGTTATACAGAGGGGCTGCTATTCTCTATATCAGACAGAGGGGCTGCAATTCTCTATAATATACACAGGGGCTGCTATTCTCTATAATATACACGGGCTGCAATTCTCTATAATATACACAGGGGCTGCTATTCTCTATAATATACACAGGGGCTGCTATTCTCTATAATATACACTGGGGCTGCTATTCTCTATAATATACACAGGGGCTGCTATTCTCTATATTATACAGAGGGGCTGCTATTCTCTATATCAGACAGAGGGGCTGCAATTCTCTATAATATACACTGGAGCTGCTAGTCTCTATAATATACTGAGGGGCTGCAATTCTGTATAATATACACAGGAGCTGCTATTCTCTATAATATAAACAGGGGCTGCAATTCTCTATAATATACACAGGGATTGCTATTCTCTACAATATACTCAGGGGCTGCTATTCTCTATAATATACACAGGGGCTGCTATTCTCTATAATCTGCACAGGGGCTGGTATTCTCTATAATATACACTGGGGCTGCTATTCTCTATTATATACACAGGGGCTGCTATTCTCGATATCAGACAGAGGGGCTGCAATTCTCTATAATATACACAGGAGCTGCTAGTCTCTATAATATACACCGGGGCTGCAAATCTCTATAATATACACAGGGGCTGCTATTCTCTATAATATACTGAGGGGCTGCTATTCTCTATAATATGAAGAGGGGCTGCAATTCTCTATAATAAACACAGGGGCTGCTATTCTCTATAATATACACAGCGGCTGCTATTCACTATAATATACACAGGGGCTGCTATTCTCTATAATATACACAGGGGCTGCTATTCTCTATAATATACACAGGAGCTGCTATTCTCTATAATATAAACAGGGTCTGCAATTCTCTATAATATATACAGGGGCTGCTATCCTCTATAATATACACAGGAGCTGCTATTCTCTATGTTATACAGAGGGGCTGCTATTCTCTATATCAGACAGAGGGGCTGCAATTCTCTATAATATACACAGGGGCTGCTATTCTCTATAATATACAGAGGGGCTGCAATTCTCTATAATATACACAGGGGCTGCTATCCTCTATAATAAAAACAGGAGCTGCTATTCTCTATGTTATACAGAGGGGCTGCTATTCTCTATATCAGACAGAGGGGCTGCAATTCTCTATAATATACACAGGGGCTGCTATTCTCTATAATATACACAGGAGCTGCTATTCTCTATAATATAAACAGGGTCTGCAATTCTCTATAATATATACAGGGGCTGCTATTCACTATAATATACATAGGAGGTGCTATTCACTATAATATACACAGGGGCTGCTATTCTCCATAATGTACATTGGAGTTGTTATTCACTGTAATATACACAGGGGCTGCTATTCTCTATCATATACACAGGGGCTGCTATTCTCTATAATATAAACAGGGGCTGCAATTCTCTATAATATACACAGGGGCTGCTATTCTCTATAATATACACAGGGGCTGCTATTCTCTATAATATACACAGGGGCTGCTATTCTCTATAATATACAGAGGGCTGCAATTCTCTATAATATACACAGGGGCTGCTATCCTCTATAATATACACAGGAGCTGCTATTCTCTATGTTATACAGAGGGGCTGCTATTCTCTATATCAGACAGAGGGGCTGCAATTCTCTATAATATACACAGGGGCTGCTATTCTCTATAATATACACGGGCTGCAATTCTCTATAATATACACAGGGGCTGCTATTCTCTATAATATGCACAGGAGCTGCTATTCTCTATAATATGCACAGGGGCTGCTATTCTCGATAATATACACAGGGGCTGCTATTCTCTATAATATACACAGGGGCTGCAATTCTCTATAATATACACTGGGGCTGCTATTCTCTGCAATATACACAGGGGCTGCTATTCTCTATATCAGACAGAGGGGCTGCAATTCTCTATAATATACACAGGAGCTGCTATTCTCTATAATATGCACAGGGGCTGCTAATCTCTATCAGATACACAGGGGCTGCTATTCTCTATAATATACTTTGGGGCTGCTATTCTCTATAATATACACAGGGGCTGCTATTCTTTATATTATACAGAGGGGCTGCTATTCTCTATATCAGACAGAGGGGCTGCAATTCTCTATAATATACACAGGAGCTGCTCGTCTCTATAATATACACCGGGGCTGCAAATCTCTATAATATACACAGGGGCTGCTATTCTCTATAATATACTGAGGGGCTGCAATTCTGCATAATATACACAGGGGCTGCTATTCTCTATAATATGCACAGGGGCTGCTATTCTCTATAATATACACAGGGGCTGCTCTTCTCTATAATATAAACAGGGGTTGCAATTCTCTATAATAAACACAGGGGCTGCAATTCTCTACAATATACATTCCGGCTGCTATTCACTATATTATACACAGTGGCTGCAATTCTCTATAATATACACAGGAGCTGCTATTCTCTATAATATAAACAGGGGCTGCAATTCTCTACAATATACATTCCGGCTGCTATTCACTATATTATACACAGTGGCTGCAATTCTCTATAATATACACAGGAGCTGCTATTCTCTATAATATAAACAGGGGCTGCTATTCTCTATAATATGCACAGGAGCTGCTATTCTCTATAATATGCACAGGGGCTGCTATTCTCTATAATATACACAGGGGCTGCAATTCTCTATAAAAAACACTGGGGCTGCTATTCTCTGCAATATACACAGGGGCTGCTATTCTCTATATCAGACAGAGGGGCTGCAATTCTCTATAATATACACAGGAGCTGCTATTCTCTATAATATACACAGGGGCTGCTAATCTCTATCAGATACACAGGGGCTGCTATTCTCTATAATATACTTTGGGGCTGCTATTCTCTATAATATACACAGGGGCTGCTATTCTCTATATTATGCAGAGGGGCTGCTATTCTCTATATCAGACAGAGGGGCTGCAATTCTCTATAATATACACAGGAGCTGCTCGTCTCTATAATATACACCGGGGCTGCAAATCTCTATAATGTACACAGGGGCTGCTATTCTCTATAATGTACACTGGAGTTGTTATTCACTGTAATATACACAGGAGCTGCTATTCTCTATGTTATACAGAGGGGCTGCTATTCTCTATATCAGACAGAGGGGCTGCAATTCTCTATAATATACACAGGGGCTGCTATTCTCTATAATATACAGAGGGGCTGCAATTCTCTATAATATACACAGGGGCTGCTATCCTCTATAATAAAAACAGGAGCTGCTATTCTCTATGTTATACAGAGGGGCTGCTATTCTCTATATCAGACAGAGGGGCTGCAATTCTCTATAATATACACAGGGGCTGCTATTCTCTATAATATACACAGGAGCTGCTATTCTCTATAATATAAACAGGGTCTGCAATTCTCTATAAGATATACAGGGGCTGCTATTCACTATAATATACATAGGAGGTGCTATTCACTATAATATACACAGGGGCTGCTATTCTCCATAATGTACATTGGAGTTGTTATTCACTGTAATATACACAGGGGCTGCTATTCTCTATCATATACACAGGGGCTGCTATTCTCTATAATATAAACAGGGGCTGCAATTCTCTATAATATACACAGGGGCTGCTATTCTCTATAATATACACAGGGGCTGCTATTCTCTATAATATACACAGGGGCTGCAATTCTCTATAATATACACAGGGGCTGCTATCCTCTATAATATACACAGGAGCTGCTATTCTCTATGTTATACAGAGGGGCTGCTATTCTCTATATCAGACAGAGGGGCTGCAATTCTCTATAATATACACAGGGGCTGCTATTCTCTATAATATCCACGGGCTGCAATTCTCTATAATATACACAGGGGCTGCTATTCTCTATAATATGCACAGGAGCTGCTATTCTCTATAATATGCACAGGGGCTGCTATTCTCTATAATATACACAGGGGCTGCTATTCTCTATGATATACACAGTGGCTGCTATTCTCTATAATATACACAGGGGCTGCTATTCTCTATAATATGCACAGGGGCTGCAATTCTCTATAATATACACAGGGGCTGTTATTCTCTATAATATACACAGGAGCTGCCATTCTCTATAATATAAAAAGGGGCTGCAATTCTCTATAATATACATTCCGGCTGCTATTCACTATAATATACACAGGGGCTGCTATTCTTTATAATATACACAGGAGCTGCTATTCTCTATAATATAAACAGCGGCTGCAATTCTCTATAATATTCATTCTGGCTGCTATTCACTATAATATACACAGGGGCTGCAATTCTCTAAAATATACACAGGGGCTGCTATTCTCTATAATATAAACAGGGGCTGCAATTCTCTATAATATACACAGGGATTGCTATTCTCTATAATATACACAGGGGCTGCTATTCTCTATAATATGCACAGGGGCTGCTATTCTCGATAACATGCACAGCGGCTGCTATTCACTGTCATGTACACAGGGGCTGCTATTCTCTATAATATAAACAGGGGCTGCAATTCTCTATAATATACACAGGGGCTGCAATTCTCTATAATATACACAGGGGCTGCTATTCTCTATAATACACAGGGGCTGCAATTCTCTATATTATACACAGGGGCTGCTATTCTCTATAATATACACAGGAGCTGCTATTCTCTATAATATGCACAGGGGCTGCTATTCTCTATAATATAGACAGGGGCTGCTATTCTCTATAATATACACAGGGGCTGCTATTCTCTATAATATACACTGGGGCTGCTATTCTCTATAATATACACAGGGGCTGCTATTCTCTATATTATACAGAGGGGCTGCTATTCTCTATATCAGACAGAGGGGCTGCAATTCTCTATAATATACACAGGAGCTGCTAGTCTCTATAATATACTGAGGGGCTGCAATTCTGTATAATATACACAGGAGCTGCTATTCTCTATAATATAAACAGGGGCTGCAATTCTCTATAATATACACAGGGATTGCTATTCTCTACAATATACTCAGGGGCTGCTATTCTCTATAATATACACAGGGGCTGCTATTCTCTATAATCTGCACAGGGGCTGGTATTCTCTATAATATACACTGGGGCTGCTATTCTCTATAATATACACAGGGGCTGCTATTCTCGATATCAGACAGAGGGGCTGCAATTCTCTATAATATACACAGGAGCTGCTAGTCTCTATAATAGACACCGGGGCTGCAAATCTCTATAATATACACAGGGGCTGCTATTCTCTATAATATACTGAGGGGCTGCTATTCTCTATAATATAAAGAGGGGCTGCAATTCTCTATAATAAACACAGGGGCTGCTATTCTCTATAATATACACAGCGGCTGCTATTCACTATAATATACACAGGGGCTGCTATTCTCTATAATATACACAGGGGCTGCTATTCTCTATAATATACACAGGAGCTGCTATTCTCTATAATATAAACAGGGTCTGCAATTCTCTATAATATATACAGGGGCTGCTATCCTCTATAATATACACAGGAGCTGCTATTCTCTATGTTATACAGAGGGGCTGCTATTCTCTATATCAGACAGAGGGGCTGCAATTCTCTATAATATACACAGGGGCTGCTATTCTCTATAATATACAGAGGGGCTGCAATTCTCTATAATATACACAGGGGCTGCTATCCTCTATAATAAAAACAGGAGCTGCTATTCTCTATGTTATACAGAGGGGCTGCTATTCTCTATATCAGACAGAGGGGCTGCAATTCTCTATAATATACACAGGGGCTGCTATTCTCTATAATATACACAGGAGCTGCTATTCTCTATAATATAAACAGGGTCTGCAATTCTCTATAATATATACAGGGGCTGCTATTCACTATAATATACATAGGAGGTGCTATTCACTATAATATACACAGGGGCTGCTATTCTCCATAATGTACATTGGAGTTGTTATTCACTGTAATATACACAGGGGCTGCTATTCTCTATCATATACACAGGGGCTGCTATTCTCTATAATATAAACAGGGGCTGCAATTCTCTATAATATACACAGGGGCTGCTATTCTCTATAATATACACAGGGGCTGCTATTCTCTATAATATACACAGGGGCTGCTATTCTCTATAATATACAGAGGGGCTGCAATTCTCTATAATATACACAGGGGCTGCTATTCTCTATAATATACACAGGGGCTGCTATTCTCTATAATATACAGAGGGGCTGCAATTCTCTATAATATACACAGGGGCTGCTATCCTCTATAATATACACAGGAGCTGCTATTCTCTATGTTATACAGAGGGGCTGCTATTCTCTATATCAGACAGAGGGGCTGCAATTCTCTATAATATACACAGGGGCTGCTATTCTCTATAATATACACGGGCTGCAATTCTCTATAATATACACAGGGGCTGCTATTCTCTATAATATACACAGGAGCTGCTATTCTCTATAATATAAACAGGGTCTGCAATTCTCTATAATATATACAGGGGCTGCTATTCACTATAATATACATAGGAGGTGCTATTCACTATAATATACACAGGGGCTGCTATTCTCCATAATGTACATTGGAGTTGTTATTCACTGTAATATACACAGGGGCTGCTATTCTCTATCATATACACAGGGGCTGCTATTCTCTATAATATAAACAGGGGCTGCAATTCTCTATAATATACACAGGGGCTGCTATTCTCTATAATATACACAGGGGCTGCTATTCTCTATAATATACACAGGGGCTGCTATTCTCTATAATATACAGAGGGGCTGCAATTCTCTATAATATACACAGGGGCTGCTATCCTCTATAATATACACAGGAGCTGCTATTCTCTATGTTATACAGAGGGGCTGCTATTCTCTATATCAGACAGAGGGGCTGCAATTCTCTATAATATACACCGGGGCTGCAAATCTCTATAATATACACAGGGGCTGCTATTCTCTATAATATACTGAGGGGCTGCTATTCTCTATAATATAAAGAGGGGCTGCAATTCTCTATAATAAACACAGGGGCTGCTATTCTCTATAATATACACAGCGGCTGCTATTCACTATAATATACACAGGGGCTGCTATTCTCTATAATATACACAGGGGCTGCTATTCTCTATAATATACACAGGAGCTGCTATTCTCTATAATATAAACAGGGTCTGCTATCCTCTATAATATACACAGGAGCTGCTATTCTCTATGTTATACAGAGGGGCTGCTATTCTCTATATCAGACAGAGGGGCTGCAATTCTCTATAATATACACAGGGGCTGCTATTCTCTATAATATACAGAGGGGCTGCAATTCTCTATAATATACACAGGGGCTGCTATCCTCTATAATAAAAACAGGAGCTGCTATTCTCTCTGTTATACAGAGGGGCTGCTATTCTCTATATCAGACAGAGGGGCTGCAATTCTCTATAATATACACAGGGGCTGCTATTCTCTATAATATACACAGGAGCTGCTATTCTCTATAATATAAACAGGGTCTGCAATTCTCTATAATATATACAGGGGCTGCTATTCACTATAATATACATAGGAGGTGCTATTCACTATAATATACACAGGGGCTGCTATTCTCCATAATGTACATTGGAGTTGTTATTCACTGTAATATACACAGGGGCTGCTATTCTCTATCATATACACAGGGGCTGCAATTCTCTATAATATACACAGGGGCTGCTATTCTCTATAATATACACAGGGGCTGCTATTCTCTATAATATACACAGGGGCTGCTATTCTCTATAATATACAGAGGGGCTGCAATTCTCTATAATATACACAGGGGCTGCTATCCTCTATAATATACACAGGAGCTGCTATTCTCTATGTTATACAGAGGGGCTGCTATTCTCTATATCAGACAGAGGGGCTGCAATTCTCTATAATATACACAGGGGCTGCT
The DNA here is from genome assembly GCF_036365525.1 of Heterodontus francisci. Taxonomy (NCBI): domain Eukaryota; kingdom Metazoa; phylum Chordata; class Chondrichthyes; order Heterodontiformes; family Heterodontidae; genus Heterodontus; species Heterodontus francisci. The sequence goes on from NC_090409.1 coordinate 39,926,310, forward strand.
ATTCTCTATAATATACACGGGCTGCAATTCTCTATAATATACACAGGGGCTGCTATTCTCTATAATATGCACAGGAGCTGCTATTCTCTATAATATGCACAGGGGCTGCTATTCTCGATAATATACACAGGGGCTGCTATTCTCTATAATATACACAGGGGCTGCAATTCTCTATAATATACACTGGGGCTGCTATTCTCTGCAATATACACAGGGGCTGCTATTCTCTATATCAGACAGAGGGGCTGCAATTCTCTATAATATACACAGGAGCTGCTATTCTCTATAATATGCACAGGGGCTGCTAATCTCTATCAGATACACAGGGGCTGCTATTCTCTATAATATACTTTGGGGCTGCTATTCTCTATAATATACACAGGGGCTGCTATTCTCGATATTATACAGAGGGGCTGCTATTCTCTATATCAGACAGAGGGGCTGCAATTCTCTATAATATACACAGGAGCTGCTCGTCTCTATAATATACACCGGGGCTGCAAATCTCTATAATATACACAGGGGCTGCTATTCTCTATAATATACTGAGGGGCTGCAATTCTGCATAATATACACAGGGGCTGCTATTCTCTATAATATGCACAGGGGCTGCTATTCTATATAATATACACAGGGGCTGCTCTTCTCTATAATATAAACAGGGGTTGCAATTCTCTATAATAAACACAGGGGCTGCTATTCTCTATAATATACTGAGGGGCTGCAATTCTGCATAATATACACAGGGGCTGCTATTCTCTATAATATGCACAGGGGCTGCTATTCTCTATAATATACACAGGGGCTGCTCTTCTCTATAATATAAACAGGGGTTGCAATTCTCTATAATAAACACAGGGGCTGCAATTCTCTACAATATACATTCCGGCTGCTATTCACTATATTATACACAGTGGCTGCAATTCTCTATAATATACACAGGAGCTGCTATTCTCTATAATATAAACAGGGGCTGCAATTCTCTATAATATACACAGGGATTGCTATTCTCTATAATATGCACAGCGGCTGCTATTCTCGATAATATACACAGGGGCTGCTATTCTCTAAAATATACACAGGGGCTGCTATTCTCTATATTATACACAGGGGCTGCTATTCACTATAATATACACAGGGGCTGCTATTCTCGAAAATATACACAGGGGCTGCTATTCTCTATAATATACACAGGAGCTGCTATTCTCTCTGATATAAACAGGGTCTGCAATTCTCTATAATATATACAGGGGCTGCTATTCACTATAATATACACAGGAGGTGCTATTCACTATAATGTACACAGGGGCTGCTATTCTCTATAATGTACACTGGAGTTGTTATTCACTGTAATATACACAGGGGCTGCTATTCTCTATAATATAAACAGGGGCTGCAATTCTCTATAATATACACAGGGGCTGCTATTCTCTATAATATACACAGGGGCTGCTATTCTCCAATAATATGCACAGGTGCTGCTATTCACCATAATATACACAGGGGCTGTTATCCTCTATAATATACACAGGGGATGCAATTCTCTATAATATACACTGGGGCTGCTATTCTCTGCAATATACACAGGGGCTGCTATTCTCTATATCAGACAGAGGGGCTGCAATTCTCTATAATATACACAGGAGCTGCTATTCTCTATAATATACACAGGGGCTGCTAATCTCTATCAGATACACAGGGGCTGCTATTCTCTATAATATACTCTGGGGCTGCTATTCTCTATAATATACACAGGGGCTGCTATTCTCTATATTATACAGAGGGGCTGCTATTCTCTATATCAGACAGAGGGGCTGCAATTCTCTATAATATACACCGGGGCTGCAAATCTCTATAATATACACAGGGGCTGCTATTCTCTATAATATACTGAGGGGCTGCAATTCTGCATAATATACACAGGGGCTGCTATTCTTTATAATATACACAGGAGCTGCTGTTCTCTATAATATAAACAGGGGCTGCAATTCTCTATAATATTCATTCCGGCTGCTATTCACTATAATATACACAGGGGCTGCAATTCTCTAAAATATACACAGGGGCTGCTATTCTCTATAATATAAACAGGGGCTGCACTTCTCTATAATATACACAGGGATTGCTATTCTCTATAATATACACAGGGGCTGCTATTCTCTATAATATGCACAGGGGCTGCTATTCTCGATAACATGCACAGCGGCTGCTATTCACTGTCATGTACACAGGGGCTGCTATTCTCTATAATATAAACAGGGGCTGCAATTCTCTATAATATACACAGGGGCTGCAATTCTCTATAATATACACAGGAGCTGCTATTCTCTATAATATACACAGGGTCTGCTAATCTCTATCAGATACACAGGGGCTGCTATTCTCTATAATATACTCTGGGGCTGCTATTCTCTATAATATACACAGGGGCTGCTATTCTCTATATTATACAGAGGGGCTGCTATTCTCTATATCAGACAGAGGGGCTGCAATTCTCTATAATATACACCGGGGCTGCAAATCTCTATAATATACACAGGGGCTGCTATTCTCTATAATATACTGAGGGGCTGCAATTCTGCATAATATACACAGGGGCTGCTATTCTTTATAATATACACAGGGATTGCTATTCTCTATAATATACACAGGGGCTGCTATTCTCTATAATATGCACAGGGGCTGCTATTCTCGATAACATGCACAGCGGCTGCTATTCACTGTCATGTCCACAGGGGCTGCTATTCTCTATAATATAAACAGGGGCTGCAATTCTCTATAATATACACAGGGGTTGCAATTCTCTATAATAAACACAGGGGCTGCAATTCTCTACAATATACATTCCGGCTGCTATTCACTATATTATACACAGTGGCTGCAATTCTCTATAATATACACAGGAGCTGCTATTCTCTATAATATAAACAGGGGCTGCAATTCTCTATAATATACACAGGGATTGCTATTCTCTATAATATGCACAGCGGCTGCTATTCTCGATAATATACACAGGGGCTGCTATTCTCTAAAATATACACAGGGGCTGCTATTCTCTATATTATACACAGGGGCTGCTATTCACTATAATATACACAGGGGCTGCTATTCTCGAAAATATACACAGGGGCTGCTATTCTCTATAATATACACAGGAGCTGCTATTCTCTCTGATATAAACAGGGTCTGCAATTCTCTATAATATATACAGGGGCTGCTATTCACTATAATATACACAGGAGGTGCTATTCACTATAATGTACACAGGGGCTGCTATTCTCTATAATGTGCACTGGAGTTGTTATTCACTGTAATATACACAGGGGCTGCTATTCTCTATAATATAAACAGGGGCTGCAATTCTCTATAATATACACAGGGGCTGCTATTCTCTATAATATACACAGGGGCTGCTATTCTCCAATAATATGCACAGGTGCTGCTATTCACCATAATATACACAGGGGCTGTTATCCTCTATAATATACACAGGGGCTGCAATTCTCTATAATATACACTGGGGCTGCTATTCTCTGCAATATACACAGGGGCTGCTATTCTCTATATCAGACAGAGGGGCTGCAATTCTCTATAATATACACAGGAGCTGCTATTCTCTATAATATACACAGGGGCTGCTAATCTCTATCAGATACACAGGGGCTGCTATTCTCTATAATATACACAGGGGCTGCTATTCTCTATATTATACAGAGGGGCTGCTATTCTCTATATCAGACAGAGGGGCTGCAATTCTCTATAATATACACCGGGGCTGCAAATCTCTATAATATACACAGGGGCTGCTATTCTCTATAATATACTGAGGGGCTGCAATTCTGCATAATATACACAGGGGCTGCTATTCTTTATAATATACACAGGAGCTGCTGTTCTCTATAATATAAACAGGGGCTGCAATTCTCTATAATATTCATTCCGGCTGCTATTCACTATAATATACACAGGGGCTGCAATTCTCTAAAATATACACAGGGGCTGCTATTCTCTATAATATAAACTGGGGCTGCACTTCTCTATAATATACACAGGGATTGCTATTCTCTATAATATACACAGGGGCTGCTATTCTCTATAATATGCACAGGGGCTGCTATTCTCGATAACATGCACAGCGGCTGCTATTCACTGTCATGTACACAGGGGCTGCTATTCTCTATAATATAAACAGGGGCTGCAATTCTCTATAATATACACAGGGGCTGCAATTCTCTATAATATACACAGGAGCTGCTATTCTCTATAATATACACAGGGGCTGCTAATCTCTATCAGATACACAGGGGCTGCTATTCTCTATAATATACTCTGGGGCTGCTATTCTCTATAATATACACAGGGGCTGCTATTCTCTATATTATACAGAGGGGCTGCTATTCTCTATATCAGACAGAGGGGCTGCAATTCTCTATAATATACACCGGGGCTGCAAATCTCTATAATATACACAGGGGCTGCTATTCTCTATAATATACTGAGGGGCTGCAATTATGCATAATATACACAGGGGCTGCTATTCTTTATAATATACACAGGGATTGCTATTCTCTATAATATACACAGGGGCTGCTATTCTCTATAATATGCACAGGGGCTGCTATTCTCGATAACATGCACAGCGGCTGCTATTCACTGTCATGTACACAGGGGCTGCTATTCTCTATAATATAAACAGGGGCTGCAATTCTCTATAATATACACAGGGGCTGCAATTCTCTATAATATACACAGGGGCTGCTATTCTTTATAATATACACAGGAGCTGCTGTTCTCTATAATATAAACAGGGGCTGCAATTCTTTATAATATTCATTCCGGCTGCTATTCACTATAATATACACAGGGGCTGCAATTCTCTATAATATGCACAGGGGCTGCTATTCTCTATAATATACACAGGGGCTGCTATTCTCTATAATATACACAGGGTCTGCTATTCTCTATAATATACACTGGGGCTGCTATTCTCTATAATATGCACAGGGGCTGCTATTCTCTATATTATACAGAGGGGCTGCTATTCTCTATATCAGACAGAGGGGCTGCAATTCTCTATAATATACACAGGAGCTGCTAGTCTCTATAATATACTGAGGGGCTGCAATTCTGTATAATATACACAGGAGCTGCTATTCTCTATAATATAAACAGGGGCTGCAATTCTCTATAATATACACAGGGATTGCTATTCTCTACAATATACTCAGGGGCTGCTATTCTCTATAATATACACAGGGGCTGCTATTCTCTATATTATACACAGGGGCTGCTATTCTCCATAATATACACAGGAGCTGCTAGTCTCTATAATAGACACCGGGGCTGCAAATCTCTATAATATACACAGGGGCTGCTATTCTCTATAATATACTGAGGGGCTGCTATTCTCTATAATATGAAGAGGGGCTGCAATTCTCTATAATAAACACAGGGGCTGCTATTCTCTATAATATACACAGCGGCTGCTATTCACTATAATATACACAGGGGCTGCTGTTCTCTATAATATACACAGGGGCTGCTATTCTCTATAATATACACAGGAGCTGCTATTCTCTATAATATAAACAGGGTCTGCAATTCTCTATAATATATACAGGGGCTGCTATTCACTATAATATACATAGGAGGTGCTATTCACTATAATATACACAGGGGCTGCTATTCTCCATAATGTACACTGGAGTTGCTATTCACTGTAATATACACAGGGGCTGCTATTCTCTATAATATACACAGGGGCTGCTATTCTCTCTGATATAAACAGGGTCTGCAATTCTCTATAATATATACAGGGGCTGCTATTCACTATAATATACACAGGAGGTGCTATTCACTATAATGTACACAGGGGCTGCTATTCTCTATAATGTACACTGGAGTTGTTATTCACTGTAATATACACAGGGGCTGCTATTCTCTATAAAATAAACAGGGGCTGCAATTCTCTATAATATACACAGGGGCTGCTATTCTCTATAATATACACAGGGGCTGCTATTCTCCAATAATATGCACAGGTGCTGCTATTCACCATAATATACACAGGGGCTGTTATCCTCTATAATATACACAGGGGCTGCAATTCTCTATAATATACACTGGGGCTGCTATTCTCTGCAATATACACAGGGGCTGCTATTCTCTATATCAGACAGAGGGGCTGCAATTCTCTATAATATACACAGGAGCTGCTATTCTCTATAATATACACAGGGGCTGCTAATCTCTATCAGATACACAGGGGCTGCTATTCTCTATAATATACTCTGGGGCTGCTATTCTCTATAATATACACAGGGGCTGCTATTCTCTATATTATACAGAGGGGCTGCTATTCTCTATATCAGACAGAGGGGCTGCAATTCTCTATAATATACACCGGGGCTGCAAATCTCTATAATATACACAGGGGCTGCTATTCTCTATAATATACTGAGGGGCTGCAATTCTGCATAATATACACAGGGGCTGCTATTCTTTATAATATACACAGGAGCTGCTGTTCTCTATAATATAAACAGGGGCTGCAATTCTCTATAATATTCATTCCGGCTGCTATTCACTATAATATACACAGGGGCTGCAATTCTCTAAAATATACACAGGGGCTGCTATTCTCTATAATATAAACAGGGGCTGCACTTCTCTATAATATACACAGGGATTGCTATTCTCTATAATATACACAGGGGCTGCTATTCTCTATAATATGCACAGGGGCTGCTATTCTCGATAACATGCACAGCGGCTGCTATTCACTGTCATGTACACAGGGGCTGCTATTCTCTATAATATAAACAGGGGCTGCAATTCTCTATAATATACACAGGGGCTGCAATTCTCGATAATATACACAGGAGCTGCTATTCTCTATAATATACACAGGGGCTGCTAATCTCTATCAGATACACAGGGGCTGCTATTCTCTATAATATACTCTGGGGCTGCTATTCTCTATAATATACACAGGGGCTGCTATTCTCTATATTATACAGAGGGGCTGCTATTCTCTATATCAGACAGAGGGGCTGCAATTCTCTATAATATACACATGGGCTGCAAATCTCTATAATATACACAGGGGCTGCTATTCTCTATAATATACTGAGGGGCTGCAATTCTGCATAATATACACAGGGGCTGCTATTCTTTATAATATACACATGGATTGCTATTCTCTATAATATACACAGGGGCTGCTATTCTCTATAATATGCACAGGGGCTGCTATTCTCGATAACATGCACAGCGGCTGCTATTCACTGTCATGTACACAGGGGCTGCTATTCTCTATAATATAAACAGGGGCTGCAATTCTCTATAATATACACAGGGGCTGCAATTCTCTATAATATACACAGGGGCTGCTATTCTTTATAATATACACAGGAGCTGCTGTTCTCTATAATATAAACAGGGGCTGCAATTCTCTATAATATTCATTCCGGCTGCTATTCACTATAATATACACAGGGGCTGCAATTCTCTATAATATGCACAGGGGCTGCTATTCTCTATAATATACACAGGGGCTGCTATTCTCTATAATATACACAGGGTCTGCTATTCTCTATAATATACACTGGGGCTGCTATTCTCTATAATATACACAGGGGCTGCTATTCTCTATATTATACAGAGGGGCTGCTATTCTCTATATCAGACAGAGGGGCTGCAATTCTCTATAATATACACAGGAGCTGCTAGTCTCTATAATATACCGAGGGGCTGCAATTCTGTATAATATACACAGGAGCTGCTATTCTCTATAATATAAACAGGGGCTGCAATTCTCTATAATATACACAGGGATTGCTATTCTCTACAATATACTCAGGGGCTGCTATTCTCTATAATATACACAGGGGCTGCTATTCTCTATATTATACACAGGGGCAGCTATTCTCCATAATATACACAGGAGCTGCTAGTCTCTATAATAGACACCGGGGCTGCAAATCTCTATAATATACACAGGGGCTGCTATTCTCTATAATATACTGAGGGGCTGCTATTCTCTATAATATGAAGAGGGGCTGCAATTCTCTATAATAAACACAGGGGCTGCTATTCTCTATAATATACACAGCGGCTGCTATTCACTATAATATACACAGGGGCTGCTGTTCTCTATAATATACACAGGGGCTGCTATTCTCTATAATATACACAGGAGCTGCTATTCTCTATAATATAAACAGGGTCTGCAATTCTCTATAATATATACAGGGGCTGCTATTCACTATAATATACATAGGAGGTGCTATTCACTATAATATACACAGGGGCTGCTATTCTCCATAATGTACACTGGAGTTGCTATTCACTGTAATATACACAGGGGCTGCTATTCTCTATAATATACACAGGGGCTGCTATTCTCTATAATATAAACAGGGGCTGCAATTCTCTATAATATACACAGGGGCTGCTATTCTCTATAATATACACAGGGGCTGCTATTCTCTATAATATACACAGGGGCTGCTATTCTCTATAATATACAGAGGGGCTGCAATTCTCTATAATATACACAGGGGCTGCTATCCTCTATAATATACACAGGAGCTGCTATTCTCTATGTTAGACAGAGGGGCTGTGATTCTCTATATCAGACAGAGGGGCTGCAATTCTCTATAATATACACAGGGGCTGCTATTCTCTATAATATACACAGGAGCTGCTATTCTCTATAATATAAACAGGGTCTGCAATTCTCTATAATATATACAGGGGCTGCTGTTCACTATAATATACATAGGAGGTGCTATTCACTATAATATACACAGGGGCTGCTATTCTCCATAATGGACATTGGAGTTGCTATTCACTGTAATATACACAGGGGCTGCTATTCTCTATCATATACACAGGGGCTGCTATTCTCTATAATATAAACAGGGGCTGCAATTCTCTATAATATACACTGGGGCTGCTATTCTCTATAATATACACAGGGGCTGCTATTCTCTATAATATACACAGGGGCTGCTATTCTCTATAATATACAGAGGGGCTGCAATTCTCTATAATATACACAGGGGCTGCTATCCTCTATAATATACACAGGAGCTGCTATTCTCTATGTTATACAGAGGGGCTGCTATTCTCTATATCAGACAGAGGGGCTGCAATTCTCTATAATATACACAGGGGCTGCTATTCTCTATAATATACACGGGCTGCAATTCTCTATAATATACACAGGGGCTGCTATTCTCTATAATATGCACAGGAGCTGCTATTCTCTATAATATGCACAGGGGCTGCTATTCTCTATAATATACACAGGGGCTGCTATTCTCTATAATATACACAGGGGCTGCAATTCTCTATAATATACACTGGGGCTGCTATTCTCTGCAATATACACAGGGGCTGCTATTCTCTATATTAGACAGAGGGGCTGCAATTCTCTATAATATACACAGGAGCTGCTAGTCTCTATAATATACAGCGGGGCTGCAAATCTCTATAATATACACAGGGGCTGCTATTCTCTATAATATACACAGGGGCTGCTAATCTCTATCAGATACACAGGGGCTGCTATTCTCTATAATATACTCTGGGGCTGCTATTCTCTATAATATACACAGGGGCTGCTATTCTCTATATTATACAGAGGGGCTGCTATTCTCTATATCAGACAGAGGGGCTGCAATTCTCTATAATATACACAGGAGCTGCTCGTCTCCATAATATACACCGGGGCTGCAAATCTCTATAATATACACAGGGGCTGCTATTCTCTATAATATACTGAGGGGCTGCAATTCTGCATAATATACACAGGGGCTGCTATTCTCTCTAATATGCACAGGGGCTTCTATTCTCTATAATATACACAGGGGCTGCTATTATCTCTAATATGCACAGGGGCTGCTATTCTCTATAATATACACAGGGGCTGCAATTCTCTATAATATACACAGGGATTGCTATTCTCTATAATATGCACAGCGGCTGCTATTCTCGATAATATACACAGGGGCTGCTATTCTCTAAAATATACACAGGGGCTGCTATTCTCTATATTATACACAGGGGCTGCTATTCACTATAATATACACAGGGGCTGCTATTCTCGAAAATATACACAGGGGCTGCTATTCTCTATAATATACACAGGAGCTGCTATTCTCTCTGATATAAACAGGGTCTGCAATTCTCTATAATATATACAGGGGCTGCTATTCACTATAATATACACAGGAGGTGCTATTCACTATAATGTACACAGGGGCTGCTATTCTCTATAATGTACACTGGAGTTGTTATTCACTGTAATATACACAGGGGCTGCTATTCTCTATAATATAAACAGGGGCTGCAATTCTCTATAATATACACAGGGGCTGCTATTCTCTATAATATACACAGGGGCTGCTATTCTCCAATAATATGCACAGGGGCTGCTATTCACTATAATATACACAGGGGCTGTTATTCTCTATAATATACACAGGAGCTGCTATTCTCTATAATATAAAAAGGGGCTGCAATTCTCTATAATATACATTCCGGCTGCTATTCACTATAATATACACAGGGGCTGCTATTCTTTATAATATACACAGGAGCTGCTATTCTCTATAATATAAACAGGGGCTGCAATTCTCTATAATATTCATTCCGGCTGCTATTCACTATAATATACACAGGGGCTGCAATTCTCTAAAATATACACAGGGGCTGCTATTCTCTATAATATAAACAGGGGCTGCAATTCTCTATAATATACACAGGGATTGCTATTCTCTATAATATACACAGGGGCTGCTATTCTCTATAATATGCACAGGGGCTGCTATTCTCGATAACATGCACAGCGGCTGCTATTCACTGTCATGTACACAGGGGCTGCTATTCTCTATAATATAAACAGGGGCTGCAATTCTCTATAATATACACAGGGGCTGCTATTCTCTATAATATACACAGGAGCTGCTATTCTCTATAATATACACAGGGGCTGCTATTCTCTATAATATACACAGGGGCTGCTATTCTCTATAATCTACACTGGGGCTGCTATTCTCTATAATATACACAGGGGCTGCTATTCTCTATAATATACACAGGGGCTGCAATTCTCTATATTATACACAGGGGCTGCTATTCTCTATAATATACACAGGAGCTGCTATTCTCTATAATATACACAGGGGCTGCTATTCTCTATAATATACACAGGGGCTGCTATTCTCTATAATCTACACTGGGGCTGCTATTCTCTATAATATACACAGGGGCTGCTATTCTCTATATTATACAGAGGGGCTGCTATTCTCTATATCAGACAGAGGGGCTGCAATTCTCTATAATATACACAGGAGCTGCTAGTCTCTATAATATACTGAGGGGCTGCAATTCTGTATAATATACACAGGAGCTGCTATTCTCTATAATATAAACAGGGGCTGCAATTCTCTATAATATACACAGGGATTGCTATTCTCTACAATATACTCAGGGGCTGCTATTCTCTATAATATACACAGGGGCTGCTATTCTCTATAATATACACAGGGGCTGCTATTCTCGATATCAGACAGAGGGGCTGCAATTCTCTATAATATACACAGGAGCTGCTAGTCTCTATAATAGACACCGGGGCTGCAAATCTCTATAATATACACAGGGGCTGCTATTATCTATAATATACTGAGGGGCTGCTATTCTCTATAATATGATGAGGGGCTGCAATTCTCTATAATACACACAGGGGCTGCTATTCTCTATAATATACACAGCGGCTGCTATTCACTATAATATACACAGGGGCTGTTATTCTCTATAATATACACAGGGGCTGCTATTCTCTATAATATACACAGGAGCTGCTATTCTCTATAATATAAACAGGGTCTGCAATTCTCTATAATATATACAGGGGCTGCTATTCTCTATAATATACATAGGAGGTGCTATTCACTATAATATACACAGGGGCTGCTATTCTCCATAATGTACACTGGAGTTGCTATTCACTGTAATATACACAGGGGCTGCTATTCTCTATAATATACACAGGGGCTGCTATTCACTATAATATACACAGGAGCTGCTATTCTCTATTATATACACAGGGGCTGTTATTCTCTATAATATACACAGGGGCTGCTATTCTCTATAATATAAACAGGGGCTGCAATTCTCTATAATATACACAGGGGCTGCTATTCTCTATAATATACACAGGGGCTGCTATTCTCTATAATATAAACAGGGGCTGCAATTCTCTATAATATACACAGGGGCTGCTATTCTCTATAATATACACAGGGGCTGCTATTCTCTATAATATACAGAGGGGCTGCAATTCTCTATAATATACACAGGGGCTGCTATCCTCTATAATATACACAGGAGCTGCTATTCTCTATGTTATACAGAGGGGCTGCTATTCTCTATATCAGACAGAGGGGCTGCAATTCTCTATAATATACACAGGGGCTGCTATTCTCTATAATATACACAGGAGCTGCTATTCTCTAGAATATAAACAGGGTCTGCAATTCTCTATAATATATACAGGGGCTGCTATTCACTATAATATACATAGGAGGTGCTATTCACTATAATATACACAGGGGCTGCTATTCTCCATAATGTACATTGGAGTTGCTATTCACTGTAATATACACAGGGGCTGCTATTCTCTATCATATACACAGGGGCTGCTATTCTCTATAATATAAACAGGGGCTGCAATTCTCTATAATATACACAGGGGCTGCTATTCTCTATAATATACAGAGGGGCTGCAATTCTCTATAATATACACAGGGGCTGCTATCCTCTATAATATACACAGGAGCTGCTATTCTCTATGTTATACAGAGGTGCTGCTATTCTCTATATCAGACAGAGGGGCTGCAATTCTCTATAATATACACAGGGGCTGCTATTCTCTATAATATACACGGCTGCAATTCTCTATAATATACACAGGGGCTGCTATTCTCTATAATATGCACAGGAGCTGCTATTCTCTATAATATGCACAGGGGCTGCTATTATCTATAATATACACAGGGGCTGCTAATCTCTATCAGATACACAGGGGCTGCTATTCTCTATAATATACTCTGGGGCTGCTATTCTCTATAATATACACAGGGGCTGCTATTCTCTATAATATACACAGGGGCTGCTAATCTCTATCAGATACACAGGGGCTGCTATTCTCTATAATATACACAGGGGCTGCAATTCTCTATATTATACAGAGGGGCTGCTATTCTCTATATCAGACAGAGGGGCTGCAATTCTCTATAATATACACAGGAGCTGCTCGTCTCTATAATATACACCGGGGCTGCAAATCTCTATAATATACACAGGGGCTGCTATTCTCTATAATATACTGAGGGGCTGCAATTCTGCATAATATACAGAGCAGCTGCTATTCTCTATAATATGCACAGGGGCTGCTATTCTCTATAATATACACAGGGGCTGCTCTTCTCTATAATATAAACAGGGGTTGCAATTCTCTACAATAAACAGAGGGGCTGCAATTCTCTACAATATACATTCCGGCTGCTATTCACTATATTATACACAGTGGCTGCAATTCTCTGTAATATACACAGGAGCTGCTATTCTCTATAATATAAACAGGGGCTGCAATTCTCTATAATATACACAGGGATTGCTATTCTCTATAATATGCACAGCGGCTGCTATTCTCGATAATATACACAGGGGCTGCTATTCTCTAAAATATACACAGGGGCTGCTATTCTCTATAATATACACAGGAGCTGCTATTCTCTATAATATACACTGGGGCTGCTATTCTCTATAATATGCACAGGGGCTGCTATTCACTATAATATACACAGGGGCTGCTATTCTCTATAATATACACAGGAGCTGCTATTCTCTATAGTATAAACAGGGGCTGCAATTCTCTACAATATACATTCTGGCTGCTATTCACTATAATATACACAGGGGCTGCTATTCTCGAAAATATACACAGGAGCTGCTATTCTCTATAATATAAACAGGGTCTGCAATTCTCTCTTATATAAACAGGGTCTGCAATTCTCTATAATATATACAGGGGCTGCTATTCACTATAATATACAGAGGAGGTGCTATTCACTATAATGTACACAGGGGCTGCTATTCTCTATAATATACACAGGGGCTGCTCTGCTCTATAATATACACAGGGGCTGCTATTCTCCAATAATATGCACAGGGGCTGCTATTCACTATAATATACACAGGGGCTGTTATTCTCTATAATATACACAGGAGCTGCTATTCTCTATAATATAAAAAGGGGCTGCAATTCTCGATAATATACATTCCGGCTGCTATTCACTATAATATACACAGGGGCTGCTATTCTTTATAATATACACAGGAGCTGCTATTCTCTATAATATAAACAGGGGCTGCAATTCTCTATAATTTTCATTCCGGCTGCTATTCACTATAATATACACAGGGGCTGCAATTCTCTAAAATATACACAGGGGCTGCTATTCTCTATAATATAAATAGGGGCTGCAATTCTCTATAATATACACAGGGATTGCTATTCTCTATAATATACACAGGGGCTGCTATTCTCTATAATATACACAGGGATTGCTATTCTCTATAATATACACAGGGGCTGCTATTCTCTATAATATACAGAGGGGCTGCAATTCTCTAAAATATACACAGGGGCTGCTATTCTCTATAATATACACAGGGGCTGCAATTCTCTATAATATACACAGGGATTGCTATTCTCTATAATATACACAGGGGCTGCTATTCTCTATAATATAAACAGGGGCTGCAATTCTCTATAATATACACAGGGATTGCTATTCTCTATAATATACACAGGGGCTGCTATTCTCTATAACATGCACAGCGGCTGCTATTCACTGTCATGTACACAGGGGCTGCTATTCTCTATGACATAAACAGGGGCTGCAATTCTCTATAATATACACAGGGGCTGCAATTCTCTATAATATACACAGGGGCTGCTATTCTCTATAATACACAGGGGCTGCAATTCTCTATATTATACACAGGGGCTGCTATTCTCTATAATATACACAGGAGCTGCTATTCTGTATAATATGCACAGGGGCTGCTATTCTCTATAATATACACAGGGGCTGCTATTCTCTATAATATACACAGGGGCTGCTATTCTCTATAATATACACTGGGGCTGCTATTCTCTATAATATACAGAGGGGCTGCTATTCTCTATATTACACAGAGGGGCTGCTATTCTCTATATCAGACAGAGGGGCTGCAATTCTCTATAATATACACCGGGGCTGCAAATCTCTATAATATACACAGGGGCTGCTATTCTCCATAATATACTGAGGGATGCAATTCTGTATAATATACACAGGAGCTGCTATTCTCTACAATACATTCAGGGGATGCTATTCTCTATAATATACACAGGGGCTGCTATTCTCTATAATATACACAGGGGCTGCTATTCTCTATAATCTACACAGGGGCTGGTATTCTCTATAATATACACTGGGGCTGCTATTCTCTATAATATACACAGGGGCTGCTATTCTCTATATCAGACAGTGGGGCTGCAATTCTCTATAATATACACAGGAGCTGCTAGTCTCTATAATATACACCGGGGCTGCAAATCTCTATAATATACACAGGGGCTGCTATTCTCTATAATATACTGAGGGGCTGCTATTCTCTGTAATATAAAGAGGGGCTGCAATTCTCTATAATAAACACAGGGGCTGCTATTCTCTATAATATACACAGCGGCTGCTATTCACTATAATATACACAGGGGCTGCTATTCTCTATAATATACACAGGGGCTGCTATTCTCTATAATATACACAGGAGCTGCTATTCTCTATAATATAAACAGGGTCTGCAATTCTCTATAATATATACAGGGGCTGCTATTCACTATAATATACACAGGAGGTGCTATTCACTATAATATACACAGGGGCTGCTATTCTCCATAATGTACACTGGAGTTGCTATTCACTGTAATATACACAGGGGCTGCTATTCTCTATAATATACACAGGGGCTGCTATTCTCTATAATCTCAACAGGGGCTGCAATTCTCTATATTATACAGAGGGGCTGCAATTCTCTATAATATACACAGGGGCTGCTATCCTCTATAATATACACAGGAGCTGCTATTCTCTATAATATACACAGGGGCTGCTATTCTCTATAATATACACAGTGTTCGCTATTCTCTATAATATACACAGGGGCTGCTATCCTCTATAATATACACAGGAGCTGCTATTCTCTATAATATACACAGGGACTGCTATTCTCTATAATATACACAGGAGCTGCTATTCTCTATAATATACACAGGGGCTGCTATTCTCTATAATATACACAGTGTTCGCTATTCTCTATAATATACACAGGGGCTGCTATTCTCTATAATATAAACAGGGGCTGCAATTCTCTATAATATACTCAGGGGCTGCAATTCTCTATAATATACACAGGGGCTGCTATTCTCTATAATATACACGGGCTGCAATTCTCTAGAATATACACAGGGGCTGCTATTCTCTATAATAGACACAGGAGCTGCTATTCTCTAATATATGCACAGGGGCTGCTATTCTCTATAATATACACAGGGTCTGCAATTCTCTATAATATATACAGGGGCTGCTATTCACTATAATATGCACAGGAGGTGCTATTCACTATAATATACACAGGGGCTGCTATTCTCCATAATGTACACTGGAGTTGCTATTCACTGTAATATACACAGGGGCTGCTATTCTCTATAATATACACAGGGGCTGCTATTCTCTATAATCTCAACAGGGGCTGCAATTCTCTATAATATACAGAGGGGCTGCAATTCTCTATAATATACACAGGAGCTGCTATTCTCTATAATATACACAGGGGCTGCTATTCTCTATAATATACACAGTGTTCGCTATTCTCTATAATATACACAGGGGCTGCTATTCTCTATAATATAAACAGGGGCTGCAATTATCTATAATATACTCAGGGGCTGCAATTCTCTATAATATACACAGGGGCTGCTATTCTCTATAATATACACGGGCTGCAATTCTCGAGAATATACACAGGGGCTGCTATTCTCTATAATAGACACAGGAGCTGCTATTCTCTATAATATGCACAGGGGCTGCTATTCTCTATAATATACACGGGGGCTGCTATTCTCTATAATATACACTGGGGCTGCTATTCCCTATATTATACAGAGGGGCTGCTATTCTCTATATCAGACAGAGGGGCTGCAATTCTCTATAATATACACAGGAGCTGCTAGTCTCAATAATATACACCGGGGCTGCAAATCTCTATAATATACACAGGGGCTGTTATTCTCTATAATTTACTGAGGGGCTGTAATTCTGTATAATATACACAGGAGCTGCTATTCTCTATAATATAAACAGGGGCTGCAATTCTCTATAATATACACAGGGATTGCTATTCTCTACAATACACTCAGGGGCTGCTATTCTCTATAATATACACAGGGGCTGCTATTCTCTATAATATACACAGGGGCTGCTATTCTCTATAATCTACACAGGGGCTGGTATTCTCTATAATATACACTGGGGCTGCTATTCTCTATAATATACACAGGGGCTGCTATTCTCTATATCAGAGGGGCTGCAATTCTCTATAATATACACAGGAGCTGCTAGTCTCTATAATATACACCGGGGCTGCACATCTCTATAATATGCACAGGGGCTGCTATTCTCTATAATATACTGAGGGGCTGCTATTCTCTATAATATAAAGAGGGGCTGCAATTCTCTATAATAAACGCAGGGGCTGCTGTTCTCTATAATATACACAGGGGCTGCTATTCACTATAATATACACAGGGGCTGCTATTCTCTATAATATACACAGGGGCTGCTTTTCTCTATAATATAAACAGGGTCTGCAATTCTCTATAATATATACAGGGGCTGCTATTCACTATAATATACACAGGAGGGGCTATTCACTATAATATACACAGGGGCTGCTATTCTCCATAATGTACACTGGAGTTGCTATTCACTGTAATATACACAGGGGCTGCTATTCTCTATAATATACACAGGGGCTGCTATTCTCTATAATCTCAACAGGGGCTGCAATTCTCTATAATATACACAGGGGCTGCTATTCTCTATAATATGCACAGGGGCTGCTATTCTCTAAAATATACACAGGGGCTGCTATTCTCTATAATATACACAGGAGCTGCTATTCTCTATAATATACACTGGGGCTGCTATTCTCTATAATATGCACAGGGGCTGCTATTCACTATAATATACACAGGGGCTGTTATTCTCTATAATATGCACAGCGGCTGCTATTCTCGATAATATACACAGGGGCTGCTATTCTCTAAAATATACACAGGGGCTGCTATTCTCTATAATATACACAGGGGCTGCTATTCTCTATAATATACACAGGAGCTGCTATTCTCTATAATATAAACAGGGGCTGCAATTCTCTACAATATACATTCTGGCTGCTATTCACTATAATATACACAGGGGCTGCTATTCTCGAAAATATACACAGGAGCTGCTATTCTCTATAATATAAACAGGGTCTGCAATTCTCTCTGATATAAACAGGGTCTGCAATTCTCTATAATATATACAGGGGCTGCTATTCACTACAATATACAGAGGAGGTGCTATTCTCTATAATGTACACTGGAGTTGCTATTCACTGTAATATAAACAGGGGCTGCTATTCTCTATGATATACACAGGGGCTGATATTCTCTATAATATAAACAGGGGCTGCAATTCTCTATAATATACACAGGGGCTGCTATGCTCTATAATATACACAGGGGCTGCTATTCTCCAATAATATGCACAGGGGCTGCTATTCACAATAATATACACAGGGGCTGTTATTCTCTATAATATACACAGGAGCTGCTATTCTCTATAATATAAAAAGGGGCTGCAATTCTCGATAATATACATTCCGGCTGCTATTCACTATAATATACACAGGGGCTGCTATTCTTTATAATATACACAGGAGCTGCTATTCTCTATAATATAAACAGGGGCTGCAATTCTCTATAATATTCATTCCGGCTGCTATTCACTATAATATACACAGGGGCTGCAATTCTCTAAAATATACACAGGGGCTGCTATTCTCTATAATATAAATAGGGGCTGCAATTCTCTATAATATACACAGGGATTGCTATTCTCTATAATATACACAGGGGCTGCTATTCTCTATAATATACACAGGGATTGCTATTCTCTATAATATACACAGGGGCTGCTATTCTCTATAATATACACAGGGGCTGCAATTCTCTAAAATATACACAGGGGCTGCTATTCTCTATAATATACACAGGGGCTGCAATTCTCTATAATATACACAGGGATTGCTATTCTCTATAATATACACAGGGGCTGCTATTCTCTATAATATAAACAGGGGCTGCAATTCTCTATAATATACACAGGGATTGCTATTCTCTATAATATACACAGGGGCTGCTATTCTCTATAACATGCACAGCGGCTGCTATTCACTGTCATGTACACAGGGGCTGCTATTCTCTATAACATAAACAGGGGCTGCAATTCTCTATAATATACACAGGGGCTGCAATTCTCTATAATATACACAGGGGCTGCTATTCTCTATAATACACAGGGGCTGCAATTCTCTATATTATACACAGGGGCTGCTATTCTCTATAATATACACAGGAGCTGCTATTCTCTATAATATGCACAGGGGCTGCTATTCTCTATAATATACACAGGGGCTGCTATTCTCTATAATATACACAGGGGCTGCTATTCTCTATAATATACACTGGGGCTGCTATTCTCTATAATATACACAGGGGCTGCTATTCTCTATATTACACAGAGGGGCTGCTATTCTCTATATCAGACAGAGGGGCTGCAATTCTCTATAATATACACCGGGGCTACAAATCTCTATAATATACACAGGGGCTGCTATTCTCCATAATATACTGAGGGGCTGCAATTCTGTATAATATACACAGGAGCTGCTATTCTCTACAATACACTCAGGGGCTGCTATTCTCTATAATATACACAGGGGCTGCTATTCTCTATAATATACACAGGGGCTGCTATTCTCTATAATCTACACAGGGGCTGGTATTCTCTATAATATACACTGGGGCTGCTATTCTCTATAATATACACAGGGGCTGCTATTCTCTATATCAGACAGTGGGGCTGCAATTCTCTATAATATACACAGGAGCTGCTAGTCTCTATAATATACACCGGGGCTGCAAATCTCTATAATATACACAGGGGCTGCTATTCTCTATAATATACTGAGGGGCTGCTATTCTCTATAATATAAAGAGGGGCTGCAATTCTCTATAATAAACACAGGGGCTGCTATTCTCTATAATATACACAGGGGCTGCTATTCACTATAATATACACAGGGGCTGCTATTCTCTATAATATACACAGGGGCTGCTATTCTCTATAATATACACAGGAGGTGCTATTCACTATAATATACACAGGGGCTGCTATTCTCCATAATGTACACTGGAGTTGCTATTCACTGTAATATACACAGGGGCTGCTATTCTCTATAATATACACAGGGGCTGCTATTCTCTATAATCTCAACAGGGGCTGCTATTCTCTATAATATACACAGGAGCTGCTATTCTCTATAATATACACAGGAGCTGCTATTCTCTATAATATACACAGGAGCTGCTATTCTCTATAATATACACAGGGGCTGCTATTCTCTATAATATACACAGGAGCTGCTATTCTCTATAATATACACAGGGGCTGCTATTCTCTATAATATACACAGTGTTCGCTATTCTCTATAATATACACAGGGGCTGCTATTCTCTATAATATAAACAGGGGCTGCAATTCTCTATAATATACTCAGGGGCTGCAATTCTCTATAATATACACAGGGGCTGCTATTCTCTATAATATACACGGGCTGCAATTCTCTAGAATATACACAGGGGCTGCTATTCTCTATAATATACACAGGGTCTGCAATTCTCTATAATATATACAGGGGCTGCTATTCACTATAATATGCACAGGAGGTGCTATTCACTATAATATACACAGGGGCTGCTATTCTCCATAATGTACACTGGAGTTGCTATTCACTGTAATATACACAGGGGCTGCTATTCTCTATAATATACACAGGGGCTGCTATTCTCTATAATCTCAACAGGGGCTGCAATTCTCTATAATATACAGAGGGGCTGCAATTCTCTATAATATACACAGGGGCTGCTATTCTCTATAATATACACAGGAGCTGCTATTCTCTATAATATACACAGGGGCTGCTATTCTCTATAATATACACAGTGTTCGCTATTCTCTATAATATACACAGGGGCTGCTATTCTCTATAATATAAACAGGGGCTGCAATTATCTATAATATACTCTGGGGCTGCAATTCTCTATAATATACACAGGGGCTGCAATTCTCTATAATATACACGGGCTGCAATTCTCGAGAATATACACAGGGGCTGCTATTCTCTATAATAGACACAGGAGCTGCTATTCTCTATAATATGCACAGGGGCTGCTATTCTCTATAATATACACAGGGGCTGCTATTCTCTATAATATACACTGGGGCTGCTATTCTCTATAATATACACAGGGGCTGCTATTCCCTATATTATACAGAGGGGCTGCTATTCTCTATATCAGACAGAGGGGCTGCAATTCTCTATAATATACACAGGAGCTGCTAGTCTCAATAATATACACCGGGGCTGCAAATCTCTATAATATACACAGGGCCTGTTATTCTCTATAATTTACTGAGGGGCTGTAATTCTGTATAATATACACAGGAGCTGCTATTCTCTATAATATAAACAGGGGCTGCAATTTTCTATAATATACACAGGGATTGCTATTCTCTACAATACACTCAGGGGCTGCTATTCTCTATAATATACACAGGGGCTGCTATTCTCTATAATATACACAGGGGCTGCTATTCTCTATAATCTACACAGGGGCTGGTATTCTCTATAATATACACTGGGGCTGCTATTCTCTATAATATACACAGGGGCTGCTATTCTCTATATCAGACAGAGGGGCTGCAATTCTCTATAATATACACAGGAGCTGCTAGTCTCTATAATATACACCGGGGCTGCACATCTCTATAATATGCACAGGGGCTGCTATTCTCTATAATATACTGAGGGGCTGCTATTCTCTATAATATAAAGAGGGGCTGCAATTCTCTATAATAAACACAGGGGCTGCTGTTCTCTATAATATACACAGGGGCTGCTATTCACTATAATATACACAGGGGCTGCTATTCTCTATAATATACACAGGGGCTGCTATTCTCTATAATAGACACAGGAGCTGCTATTCTCTATAATATGCACAGGGGCTGCCATTCTCTATAATATACACAGGGGCTGCTATTCTCTATAATATACACTGGGGCTGCTATTCTCTGTAATATACACAGGGGCTGCTATTCTCTATAATATACACAGGGGCTGCTATTCTCTATATCAGACAGAGGGGCTGCAATTCTCTATAATATGCACAGGAACTGCTCGTCTCTATAATATACAGCGGGGCTGCAAATCTCTATAATATACACAGGGGCTGCTTTTCTCTACAATATACTGAGGGGCTGCAATTCTGTATAATATACACAGGGGCTGCTATTCTCTATAATATGGACAGGGGCTGCTATTCTCGATAATATACACAGGGGCTGCTATTCTCCATAATATTCACAGGGGCTGCTATTCTCTATAATATACACAGGGGCTGCTATTCTCTATAATATAAACAGGGGCTGCAATTCTCTATAATAAACACAGGGGCTGCTATTCTCTGTAATATCCACAGGGGCTGCTATTCACTATAATATACACAGGAGCTGCTATTCTCCATAATATAAAAGGGGCTGCAATTCTCTATAATATACATTCCGGCTGCTATTCACTATAATATACACAGGGGCTGCAATTCTCTATAATATGCACAGGGGCTGCTATTCTCTATAATATAAACAGGGGCTGCAATTCTCTATAATATACCCAGGGATTGCTATTATCTATAATGTACGCAGGGGCTGCTATTATCTATATTATACACAGGGGCTGCTATTCTCTATAATATGCACAGGGACTGCTATTCACTATGATATAAACAGGGGCTGCTATTCTCTATAATATGCACAGGAGCTGCTATTCTCTATAATATAAACAGGGTCTGCAATTCTCTATAATATATACAGGGGCTGCTATTCACTATAATATGCACAGGAGTTGCTATTCACTATAATATACACAGGGGCTGCTATTCTCTATAAGATACACAGGAGCTGCTATTCTCTATAATATACACAGGGGCTGCTATTCTCTATAATATACAGAGGGGCTGCAATTCTCTATAATATACACAGGGGCTGCTATTCTCTGTAATATACACAGGAGCTGCAATTCTCTATAATATACACAGGGGCTGCTATTCTCTGTAATATCCACAGGGGCTGCTATTCTCTATGATATACACAGGGGCTGCTATTCTCAATAATATACACAGGGGCTGCTATTCTCTATAATCTGCACAGGGGCTGGTATTCTCTATAATATACACAGGGGCTGGTATTCTCTATAATATACACTGGGGCTGCTATTCTCTATAATATACACAGGGGCTGCTATTCTCTATATCAGACAGTGGGGCTGCAATTCTCTATAATATACACAGGAGCTGCTAGTCTCTATAATATACACCGGGGCTGCAAATCTCTATAATATACACAGGGGCTGCTATTCTCTATAATATACTGAGGGGCTGCTATTCTCTATAATATAAAGAGGGGCTGCAATTCTCTATAATAAACACAGGGGCTGCTATTCTCTATAATATACACAGGGGCTGCTATTCACTATAATATACACAGGGGCTGCTATTCTCTATAATATACACAGGGGCTGCTATTCTCTATAATATACACAGGAGGTGCTATTCACTATAATATACACAGGGGCTGCTATTCTCCATAATGTACACTGGAGTTGCTATTCACTGTAATATACACAGGGGCTGCTATTCTCTATAATATACACAGGGGCTGCTATTCTCTATAATCTCAACAGGGGCTGCTATTCTCTATAATATACACAGGAGCTGCTATTCTCTATAATATACACAGGAGCTGCTATTCTCTATAATATACACAGGAGCTGCTATTCTCTATAATATACACAGGGGCTGCTATTCTCTATAATATACACAGGAGCTGCTATTCTCTATAATATACACAGGGGCTGCTATTCTCTATAATATACACAGTGTTCGCTATTCTCTATAATATACACAGGGGCTGCTATTCTCTATAATATAAACAGGGGCTGCAATTCTCTATAATATACTCAGGGGCTGCAATTCTCTATAATATACACAGGGGCTGCTATTCTCTATAATATACACGGGCTGCAATTCTCTAGAATATACACAGGGGCTGCTATTCTCTATAATATACACAGGGTCTGCAATTCTCTATAATATATACAGGGGCTGCTATTCACTATAATATGCACAGGAGGTGCTATTCACTATAATATACACAGGGGCTGCTATTCTCCATAATGTACACTGGAGTTGCTATTCACTGTAATATACACAGGGGCTGCTATTCTCTATAATATACACAGGGGCTGCTATTCTCTATAATCTCAACAGGGGCTGCAATTCTCTATAATATACAGAGGGGCTGCAATTCTCTATAATATACACAGGGGCTGCTATTCTCTATAATATACACAGGAGCTGCTATTCTCTATAATATACACAGGGGCTGCTATTCTCTATAATATACACAGTGTTCGCTATTCTCTATAATATACACAGGGGCTGCTATTCTCTATAATATAAACAGGGGCTGCAATTATCTATAATATACTCTGGGGCTGCAATTCTCTATAATATACACAGGGGCTGCAATTCTCTATAATATACACGGGCTGCAATTCTCGAGAATATACACAGGGGCTGCTATTCTCTATAATAGACACAGGAGCTGCTATTCTCTATAATATGCACAGGGGCTGCTATTCTCTATAATATACACAGGGGCTGCTATTCTCTATAATATACACTGGGGCTGCTATTCTCTATAATATACACAGGGGCTGCTATTCCCTATATTATACAGAGGGGCTGCTATTCTCTATATCAGACAGAGGGGCTGCAATTCTCTATAATATACACAGGAGCTGCTAGTCTCAATAATATACACCGGGGCTGCAAATCTCTATAATATACACAGGGCCTGTTATTCTCTATAATTTACTGAGGGGCTGTAATTCTGTATAATATACACAGGAGCTGCTATTCTCTATAATATAAACAGGGGCTGCAATTTTCTATAATATACACAGGGATTGCTATTCTCTACAATACACTCAGGGGCTGCTATTCTCTATAATATACACAGGGGCTGCTATTCTCTATAATATACACAGGGGCTGCTATTCTCTATAATCTACACAGGGGCTGGTATTCTCTATAATATACACTGGGGCTGCTATTCTCTATAATATACACAGGGGCTGCTATTCTCTATATCAGACAGAGGGGCTGCAATTCTCTATAATATACACAGGAGCTGCTAGTCTCTATAATATACACCGGGGCTGCACATCTCTATAATATGCACAGGGGCTGCTATTCTCTATAATATACTGAGGGGCTGCTATTCTCTATAATATAAAGAGGGGCTGCAATTCTCTATAATAAACACAGGGGCTGCTGTTCTCTATAATATACACAGGGGCTGCTATTCACTATAATATACACAGGGGCTGCTATTCTCTATAATATACACAGGGGCTGCTATTCTCTATAATAGACACAGGAGCTGCTATTCTCTATAATATGCACAGGGGCTGCCATTCTCTATAATATACACAGGGGCTGCTATTCTCTATAATATACACTGGGGCTGCTATTCTCTGTAATATACACAGGGGCTGCTATTCTCTATAATATACACAGGGGCTGCTATTCTCTATATCAGACAGAGGGGCTGCAATTCTCTATAATATGCACAGGAACTGCTCGTCTCTATAATATACAGCGGGGCTGCAAATCTCTATAATATACACAGGGGCTGCTTTTCTCTACAATATACTGAGGGGCTGCAATTCTGTATAATATACACAGGGGCTGCTATTCTCTATAATATGGACAGGGGCTGCTATTCTCGATAATATACACAGGGGCTGCTATTCTCCATAATATTCACAGGGGCTGCTATTCTCTATAATATACACAGGGGCTGCTATTCTCTATAATATAAACAGGGGCTGCAATTCTCTATAATAAACACAGGGGCTGCTATTCTCTGTAATATCCACAGGGGCTGCTATTCACTATAATATACACAGGAGCTGCTATTCTCCATAATATAAAAGGGGCTGCAATTCTCTATAATATACATTCCGGCTGCTATTCACTATAATATACACAGGGGCTGCAATTCTCTATAATATGCACAGGGGCTGCTATTCTCTATAATATAAACAGGGGCTGCAATTCTCTATAATATACCCAGGGATTGCTATTATCTATAATGTACGCAGGGGCTGCTATTATCTATAATATACACAGGGGCTGCTATTCTCTATAATATGCACAGGGACTGCTATTCACTATGATATAAACAGGGGCTGCTATTCTCTATAATATGCACAGGAGCTGCTATTCTCTATAATATAAACAGGGTCTGCAATTCTCTATAATATATACAGGGGCTGCTATTCACTATAATATGCACAGGAGTTGCTATTCACTATAATATACACAGGGGCTGCTATTCTCTATAAGATACACAGGAGCTGCTATTCTCTATAATATACACAGGGGCTGCTATTCTCTATAATATACAGAGGGGCTGCAATTCTCTATAATATACACAGGGGCTGCTATTCTCTGTAATATACACAGGAGCTGCAATTCTCTATAATATACACAGGGGCTGCTATTCTCTGTAATATCCACAGGGGCTGCTATTCTCTATGATATACACAGGGGCTGCTATTCTCAATAATATACACAGGGGCTGCTATTCTCTATAATCTGCACAGGGGCTGGTATTCTCTATAATATACACTGGGGCTGCTATTCTCTATAATATACACAGGGGCTGCTATTCTCTATATCAGACAGAGGGGCTGCAATTCTCTATAATATACACAGGAGCTGCTGGTCTCTATAATATACACCGGGGCTGCACATCTCTATAATATACACAGGGGCTGCTATTCTCTATAATATACTGAGGGGCTGCTATTCTCTATAATATAAAGAGGGGCTGCAATTCTCTATAATAAACACAGGGGCTGCTGTTCTCTATAATATACACAGGGGCTGCTATTCACTATAATATACACAGGGGCTGCTATTCTCTATAATATACACAGGGGCTGCTATTCTCTATAATATACACAGGAGCTGCTATTCTCTATAATATAAACAGGGTCTGCAATTCTCTATAATATATACAGTGGCTGCTATTCACTATAATATACACAGGAGGTGCTATTCACTATAATATACACAGGGGCTGCTATTCTCCATAATGTACACTGGAGTTGCTATTCACTGTAATATACACAGGGGCTGCTATTCACTGTAATTACACAGGGGCTGCTATTCTCTATAATATACACAGGGGCTGCTATTCTCTATAATCTCAACAGGGGCTGCAATTCTCTATAATATACAGAGGGGCTGCAATTCTCTATAATATACACAGGGGCTGCTATTCTCTATAATATGCACAGGGGCTGCTATTCTCTATAATATACACAGGAGCTGCTATTCTCAAGAATATACACAGGGGCTGCTATTCTCTATAATATACACAGTGTTCGCTATTCTCTATAATATACACAGGGGCTGCTATTCTCTATAATATAAACAGGGGCTGCAATTCTCTATAATATACTCAGGGGCTGCAATTCTCTATAATATACACAGGGGCTGCTATTCTCTATAATATACACGGGCTGCAATTCTCTAGAATATACACAGGGGCTGCTATTCTCTATAATAGACACAGGAGCTGCTATTCTCTATAATATGCACAGGGGCTGCTATTCTCTATAATATACACAGGGGCTGCTATTCTCTATAATATACACTGGGGCTGCTATTCTCTGTAATATGCACAGGGGCTGCTATTCTCTATAATATACACAGGGGCTGCTATTCTCTATATCAGACAGAGGGGCTGCAATTCTCTATAATATGCACAGGAACTGCTCGTCTCTATAATATACAGCGGGGCTGCAAATCTCTATAATATACACAGGGGCTGCTTTTCTCTATAATATACTGAGGGGCTGCAATTTTGTATAATATACACAGGGGCTGCTATTCTCTATAATATGGACAGGGGCTGCTATTCTCGATAATATACACAGGGGCTGCTATTCTCCATAATATACACAGGGGCTGCTTTTCTCTATAATATACTGAGGGGCTGCAATTCTGTATAATATGCACAGGGGCTGCTATTCTCTATAATATGGACAGGGGCTGCTATTCTCGATAATATACACAGGGGCTGCTATTCTCCATAATATACACAGGGGCTGCAATTCTCTATAATAAACACAGGGGCTGCTATTCTCTATAATATCCACAGGGGCTGCTATTCACTATAATATAAACAGGGGCTGCAATTCTCTATAATATACATTCCGGCTGCTATTCACTATAATATACACAGGGGCTGCAATTCTCTATAATATGCACAGGGGCTGCTATTCTCTATAATTAGAATTAGAATATTACAGTGCAGTACAGGCCCTTCGGCCCTCGATGTTGCGCCGATCATCTGACCTACACTATTCCATTTACATCCATATGTCTATCCAATGACCACTTAAATGCCCTTAAAGTTGGCGAGTCTACTACTGTTGCAGGCAGGGCGTTCCACGCCCCGACTACTCTCTGCGTAAAGAAACTACCTCTGACATCTGTCCTATATCTTTCACCCCTCAACTTAAAGCTATGTCCCCTCGTGTTTGCCATCCTCATCCGAGGAAAAAGACTCTCACTATCCACCCTATCTAACCCTCTGATTATCTTGTATGTCTCTATTAAGTCACCTCTCCTCCTCCTTCTCTCTAACGAAAACAACCCCAAGTCCCTCAGCCTTTCCTCGTAAGACCTTCCTTCCATACCAGGCAACATCCTAGTAAATCTCCTCTGCACCCTTTCCAAAGCTTCGACATCCTTCCTATAATGCGGTGACCAGAACTGCACGCAATACTCCAGGTGCGGCCTCACCAGAGTTTTGTACAGCTGCATCATGACCCCGTGGCTCTGAAACTCGATCCCCCTACTAATAAAGGCTAACACACTATATGCCTTCTTAACAGCCCTATTAACCTGGGTAGCAACTTTCAGGGATTTATGTACCTGGATACCAAGATCTCTCTGCTCATCTACACTACCAAGAATCTTCCCATTAGCCCAGTACTCTGCATTGCTGTTACTCCTTCCAAAGTGAATCACCTCACACTTCTCCGCATTAAACTCCATTTGCCATCTCTCAGCCCAGCTCTGCAGCCTATCTATGTCCCTCTGTACCCTACAACACCCTTCGACACTATCCACAACTCCACCGACCTTCGTGTCATCCGCAAATTTACTAACCCACCCTTCTACACCCTCATCCAGGTCGTTTATAAAAATGACAAACAGCAGTGGCCCCAAAACAGATCCTTGCGGTACACCACTAGTAACTAAACTCCAGGATGAACATTTGCCATCAACCACCACCCTCTGTCTTCTTTCAGCTAGCCAATTTCTGATCCAAAGCTCTAAATCACCTTCAACCCCATACTTCCGTATTTTCTGCAATAGCCTACCGTGGGGAACCTTATCAAACGCCTTACTGAAATCCATGTACACCACATCCACGGCTTTACCCTCATCCACCTGTTTGGTCACCTTCTCGAAAAACTCAATAAGGTTTGTGAGGCACGACCTACCTTTCACAAAACCGTGCTGACTATCGCAAATGAACTTATTCTTTTCAAGATGATTATAAATCCTGTCTCTTATAACCTTTTCCAACATTTTACCCACAACCGAAGTAAGGCTCACAGGTCTATAATTACCAGGGCTGTCTCTACTCCCCTTCTTGAACAAGGGGACAACATTTGCTATCCTCCAGTCCTCCGGCACTACTCCTGTCGACAATGACGACTTAAAGATCAACAACAACGGCTCTGCAATCTCCTCCCTGGCTTCCCAGAGAATCCTAGGATAAATCCCATCTGGCCGAGGGGACTTATCTATTTTCACTCTTTCCAAAATTGCTAACACCTCCTCCTTGTGAATCTCAATCCCATCTAGCCTAGTAGGCTGTATCTCAGTAATCTCCTCGACAACATTTTCTTTCTCTACTGTAAATACTGACGAAAAATATTCATTTAACGCTTCCCCTATCTCCTCTGATTCCGCACACAACTTCCCACTACTATCCTTGATTGGCCCTGTTCTAACTCTTATCATTCGTTTATTCCTGATATACCTATAGAAAGCCTTAGGGTTTTCTTTGATCCTATCCGCCAATGACTTCTCGTGTCCTCTCCTTGCTCTTCTTAGCCCTCCCTTTAGATCCTTCCTGGCTAGCTTGTAACTCTCAAGCGCCCTAACTGAGCCTTCACGTCTCATCCTAACATAAGCCGCCCTCTTCCTCTTGACAAGCGCTTCAACTTCTTGAGTAAACCACGGCTCCCTCGCTCGACAACTTCCGCCCTGCCTGACAGGTACATACTTATCAAGGACACGCATTAGCTGCTCCTTGAATAAGCTCCACATTTCGTTTGTGCCCATCCCCTGCAGTTTCCTTCCCCATCCTACACATCCTAAATCTTGCCTAATCGCGTCATAATTTCCTTTCCCCCAGCTATAATTCTTGCCCTGCGGTATATACCTGTCCCTGCCCATCGCTAAGGTAAACCTAACCGAATTGTGATCACTATCGCCAAAGTGCTCACCTACATCTAAATCGAACACCTGGCCGGGTTCATTACCCAGTACCAAATCCAATGTGGCATCGCCCCTGGTTGGCCTGTCCACATACTGTGTCAGAAAACCCTCCTGCACACACTGGACAAAAACAGACCCATCTAAAGTACTCGAACTATAGTATAGTATAAACAGGGGCTGCAATTCTCTATAATATACCCAGGGATTGCTATTATCTATAATGTACGCAGGGGCTGCTATTATCTATAATATACACAGGGGCTGCTATTCTCTATAATATGCACAGGGACTGCTATTCACTATGATATAAACAGGGGCTGCTATTCTCTATAATATGCACAGGAGCTGCTATTCTCTGTAATATAAACAGGGTCTGCAATTCTCTATAATATATACAGGGGCTGCTATTCACTATAATATGCACAGGAGTTGCTATTCACTATAATATACACAGGGGCTGCTATTCTCTATAAGATACACAGGAGCTGCTATTCTCTATAATATACACAGGGGCTGCTATTCTCTATAATATACACAGGGGCTGCTATTCTCTATGATATACACAGGGGCTGCTATTCTCTATAATATACACAGGGGCTGCTATTCTCTATAATATACAGAGGGGCTGCAATTCTCTATAATATACACAGGGGCTGCTATTCTCTATAATATACAGAGGGGCTGCAATTCTCTATAATATACACAGGAGCTGCTATTCTCTATAATATACACAGGGGCTGCTATTCTCTATAATATACAGAGGGGCTGCAATTCTCTATAATATACACAGGGGCTGCTATTCTCTATAATATACACAGGAGCTGCTATTCTCTATAATATACACAGGGGCTGCTATTCTCTGTAATATACTCAGGAGCTGCTATTCTCTATAATATATACAGGGGCTGCTATTCACTATCATCTCCACAGGGGCTGTTATTCTCTATAATGTACACAGGAGCTGCTATTCTCCATAATATAAACAGGGGCTGCAATTCTCTATAATATACATTCCGGCTGCTATTCACTATAATATACACAGGGGCTGCTATTCTCTAGAATATGCACGGGAGCTGCTATTCTCTATAATATAAACAGGGGCTGCAATTCACTATAATATACACAGGGGCTGCAATTCTCTCATGTACACAGGGGCTGCTATTCTCCATAATATAAACAGGGGCTGCAATTCTCCATATTATACACAGGGGCTGCTATTCTCTATAATATACACAGGGGCTGCTATTCTCTACCATATGCACAGGGGCTGCTATTCACTATAATTTACACAGGGACTGCTATTCTCTATAATATACACAGTGGCTGCTATTCTCTAGAATATGCACGGGAGCTGCTATTCTCTATAATATAAACAGGGGCTGCAATTCACTATAATATACACAGGGGCTGCAATTCTCTATAATGTACACAGGGGCTGCTATTCTCTATAATATAAACAGGGGCTGCAATTCTCCATATTATACACAGGTGCTGCTATTCTCTATAATATACACAGGGGCTGCTATTCTCTATAATATACACAGGGACTGCTATTCTCTATAATATACACAGTGGCTGCTATTCACTATAACATACACAGGGGCTGCTATTATCTATAATGTACACAGGGGCTGCTATTCTCGATAATATGCACAGGGGCTGCTATTCACTATAATATACACAGGGATTGCTATTCTCTATAATATACACAGTGGCTGCTATTCTCTATAATATGCACAGGGGCTGCTATTCACTATAATATACACAGGGATTGCTATTCTCTATAATATACACAGGGGCTGCTATTCACTATAATATACACAGGGGCTGCTATTCTCTATAATATGCACAGGGGCTGCTATTCACTATAATATACACAGGGATTGCTATTCTCTATAATATACACAGGGGCTGCTATTCACTATAATATACACAGGGGCTGCTATTCTCTATAATATACACAGGAGCTGCTATTCTCTATAATAGAAACAGGGGCTGCAATTCTCTATAATATACACAGGGGCTGCTATTCACTACAATATACACAGGAGCTGCTATTCTCTGTAATATACACAGGAGTTGCTATTCACTATAATATACGCAGGGGCTGCTATTCTCTATAATATACACAGGAGCTGCTATCCTCTATAATATACACTGGAGTTGATATTCACTATAATATACACAGGGGCTGCTGTTCTCTATAATATAGACAGGAGCTGCTATTCTCTATAATATAAACAGGGGCTGCTATTCACTATAATATGCACAGGGGCTGCTATTCACTATAATATGCACAGGGGCTGTTATTATCTGTTATATGCACAGGAGCTGCTATTCTCTATAATATACACAGGAGTTGCTATTCACTATAATATACTCAGGGGCTGCTATTCTCTATAATATACACAGCGGCTGCAATTCACTCCAATCTGCACAGGGGCTGCTATTCACTATAATATACACATGGATTGCTATTCTCTATAATTTACACAGTGGCTGCTTTTCTCGATAATATGCACAGGGGCTGCTATTCACTATAATATACACAGGGGCTGCTATTCTCTATAATATACAAAGGAGCTGCTATTCTCTATAATATACACAGGAGCTGCTATTCTCTATAATATGGACAGGGGCTGCGATTCTTTGTTATGTACACAGGGGCTGCTATTCTCTCTAATATACACAGGGGCTGCTATTCTCTGTAATATAAACCGGGGCTGCAATTCTCTATAATATACACAGGGGCTGCAATTCTCTATAATATGCACAGGGGCTGCTATTCTCTATAATATACACAGGGGCTGTTATTCTCTACAATATAAACAGGGGCTGCTATTCTCTATAATATACACAGGGGCTGTTATTCTCTATAATATACACAGGGGCTGTTATTCTCTATAATATGCACAGGAGCTGCTATTCTCTATAATATACACTGGAGTTGCTATTCACTATAATATACACAGGGGCTGCTATTCTCTATAATATACACCGGAGCTGCTATTATCTATAATATACACAGGGGCTGCTATTCTCTATAATATAAACAGGGGCTACAATTCTCCATAATATACACAGGGGCTGCTATTCTCTATAATATAAACAGGGGCTGCAATTCTCCATATTATACACAGGGGCTGCTATTCTCTATAATATACACAGGGGCTGCTATTCTCGATAATATGCACAGGAGTTGCTATTCACTATAATATACACAGGGGCTGCTATTCTCTATAATATGCACAGGGGCTGCTATTCACTATAATATGCACAGGGGCTGTTATCCTCTATTCTATGCACAGGAGCTGCTATTCTCTATAATATCCACAGGAGTTGCTATTCACTATAATATACACAGGGGCTGCTATTCTCTATAATATACACAGAGGCTGCTATTCTCTCCAATCTGCACAGGGGCTGCTATTCACTATAATATACACAGGGATTGCTATTCTCAATAATTTACACAGTGGCTGCTTTTCTCGATAATATGCACAGGGGCTGCTATTCTCTATAATATACACAGGAGCTGCTATTCTCTATAATATACACAGGGGCTGCTATTCTCTGTAATATGGACAGGGGCTGCGATTCTCTGTTATGTACACAGGGGCTGCTATTCTCTCTAATATACACAGGGGCTGCTATTCTCTGTAATATAAACCGGGGCTGCAATTCTCTATAATATACACAGCGGCTGCAATTCTCTATAATATGCACAGGGGCTGCTATTCTCTATAATATACACAGGGGCTGTTATTCTCTATAATATAAACAGGGGCTGCTATTCTCTATAATATACACAGGGGCTGCTATTCTCTGTAATATAAACAGGGGCTGCAATTCTCCATAATATATACAGGGGCTGCAATTCTCTATAATATAAACAGGGGCTGCAATTCTCCATATTATACACAGGGGCTGCTATTCTCTATAATATACACAGGGGCTGCTATTCTTGATAATATGCACTGGAGTTGCTATTCACTATAATATACACAGGGGCTGCTATTCTCTATAATATACACGGGAGCTGCTATTCTCTATAATATACACAGGGGCTGCTATTCTCTATAATATAAACCGGGGCTGCAATTCTCTATAATATACACAGGGGCTGCAATTCTCCATAATATGCACAGGGGCTGCTATTCTCTATAATATACACAGGGGCTGTTATTCTCTATAATGTAAACAGGGGCTGCTATTCTCTATAATATACACAGGGGCTGTTATTCTCCATAATATACACAGGGGCTTCTATTCTCCATAATATACACAGGAGTTGCTATTCACTATAATATACACAGGGGCTGCTATTCTCTATAATGTACACAGGAGCTGCTATTCTCTGTAATATAAACAGGGGCTGCAATTCTTTATAATATACACAGGGGCTGCTATTCACTATAATATGCACAGGAGCTGCTATTCTCTGTAATATGCCCAGGGGATGCTATTCTCTGTAACATGCACAGGGGCTGCTATTCTCTATAATATGGACAGGGGCTGCAATTCTATATAATATACACAGGGGCTGCTATTCTCTATAATATAAACAGGGGCTGCAATTCTCCATAATATATACAGGGGCTGTTATTCTCTTTAATATGCACAGGAGCTGCTATTCTCCATAATATACACTGGAGTTGCTATTCACTATAATATACACAGGGGCTGCTATTCTCTATAATATACACGGGAGCTGCTATTCTCTATAATATACACAGGGGCTGCTATTCTCTATAATATAAACCGGGGCTGCAATTCTCTATAATATACACAGGGGCTGCAATTCTCCATAATATGCACAGGGGCTGCTATTCTCTATAATATACACAGGGGCTGTTATTCTCTATAATGTAAACAGGGGCTGCTATTCTCTATAATATACACAGGGGCTGTTATTCTCCATAATATACACAGGGGCTTCTATTCTCCATAATATACACAGGAGTTGCTATTCACTATAATATACACAGGGGCTGCTATTCTCTATAATGTACACAGGAGCTGCTATTCTCTGTAATATAAACAGGGGCTGCAATTCTTTATAATATACACAGGGGCTGCTATTCACTATAATATGCACAGGAGCTGCTATTCTCTGTAATATGCACAGGGGATGCTATTCTCTG
This sequence comes from Heterodontus francisci, assembly GCF_036365525.1. Taxonomy (NCBI): domain Eukaryota; kingdom Metazoa; phylum Chordata; class Chondrichthyes; order Heterodontiformes; family Heterodontidae; genus Heterodontus; species Heterodontus francisci. The sequence goes on from NC_090409.1 coordinate 39,962,619, forward strand.
TAACATGCACAGGGGCTGCTATTCTCTATAATATGGACAGGGGCTGCGATTCTCTATAATATACACAGGGGCTGCTATTCTCTCTAATATAAACCGGGGCTGCAATTCTCTATAATATAAACAGGGGCTGCAATTCTCTATAATATGCACATGGGCTGCTATTCTCTATAATATACACAGGGGCTGCTATTCTCTATAATATACACAGGAGCTGCTATTCTCTATAATATAAACAGGAGCTGCAATTCTCTATAATATACGCAGGGGCTGCTATTCTCTATAATATACAGCGGGGATGCAATTCTCTATTATATACAGAGGGGCTGCAATTCTCCAGAATATGCACAGGAGCTGCTATTCTCTATAATATACACTGGGGCTGCAATTCTCTATCATATACACAGGGGCTGCTATTCTCCATAATTTGCAGAGCGGCTGCAATTGTCTATAATATACACAGGGGCTGCTATTCTCTATAATATAAACAGGGGCTGCAATTCTCTATTATATACACAGGGGCTGCTATTCTCTATAATATAAACAGGGGCTGCAATTCTCTATAATATACACAGGTGCTGCTATTCTCTATAATATACACAGGGGCTGCTATTCACTAAAATATGCACAGGGGCTGCTATTCTCTATGATTTGCACAGGGGCTGCTATTCTCTATAATATACACAGGGGCTGCTATTCTCTATAATATCAACAGTGGCTGCAATTCTCTATAATATACACAGTGGCTGCTATTCTCTGTAATATACACAGGGGCTGCTATTCTCTATAATATGCACAGGGGCTGCAATTCTCTATAATATTCACAGGGGCTGCTATTCTCTATAATATGCACAGGGGCTTTTATTCTCTATAATATACACAGGGGCTGCTATTCTCTATAATATACACAGGGGCTGCTATTCACTCCAATATGCACAGGGACTGCTATTCTCAATAATATACACAGGGGCTGCTATTCTCTATAATATACAGAGGGGCTGCAATTCTCTATAATATACACAGGAGCTGCTATTCTCTATAATTTCACAGGGGCTGCAATTCTCTATAATATACACAGGGGCTGCTATTCTCTATAATATACACGGGCTGCTATTCACTATAATATACACAGGGGTTGCTATTCACTATAATATGCACAGGGATTGCTATTCACTAGAATATGCACAGGGGCTGCTATTCTCTATAATATAAACAGGGGCTGCAATTCTCTATAATATACACATGTGCTGCTATTCTCTATAATATACGCAGGAGCTGCTATTCTCTATAATATACACTGGGGCTGTTATTCTCTGTAATATACACAGGAGCTGCTATTCTCGATAATATACACAGGGGCTGCTATTCTCTATAATATACACAGGAGCTGCTATTCTCTCTAATATAAACAGGGGCTGCAATTCTCTATTATACACACAGGGGCTGCTATTCTCTATAATATGCACAGGAGCTGCAATTCTCTTTTATATACACAGGAGCTGCTATTCTCTACAATATACACAGTGGCTGCTATTCTCTATAATATACACAGGTGCTGCTATTGTCTATAATATGCACAGGAGCTGCTATTCTCTTTTATATACACAGGGGCTGCTATTCTGTATAATATACACAGGAGCTGCTATTCTCTCTAATATAAACAGGGGCTGCAATTCTCTATTATATACACAGGGGCTGCTATTCTCTATCATATAAACAGGGGCTGCAATTCTCTATAATATACACAGGTGCTGCTATTCTCTATAATATGCACAGGAGCTGCTATTCTCTTTTATATACACAGGAGCTGCTATTCTCTATAATATACACAGTGGCTGCTATTCTCTATAATATACACAGGAGCTGCTATTCTCTATAATATACACAGGAGCTGCTATTCTCTATAATATACACAGGGGCTGTTATTCACTATAATATGCACAGGGGCTGCTATTCTCTATAATATACACAGGGGCTGCTATTCTCTATAATATGCACAGGGGCTGCTATTCTCGATAAGACACACAGGGGCTGCTATTCTCTATAATATGCACAGGGGCTGCAATTCTCTATAATATACACTGGGGCTGCTATTCTCGATAAGACACACAGGGGCTGCTATTCTCTTTAATGCACACTGAGGCTGCTATTCTCTACAATATGCACAGGGGCTGCTATTCTCTATAATATACAGAGGGGCTGCAATTCTCTATAATATACACAGGAGCTGCTATTCTCTATAATATACACAGGAGTTGCTATTCACTGTAATATACACAGGGGCTGTTATTCTCTATAATATACACAGGAGCTGCTATTCTCTATAATATACACTGGAGTTGCTATTCACTATAATATACACAGGGGCTGCTATTCTCTATAATATACACAGGAGCTGCTATTCTCTATAATATACACAGGGGCTGCTATTCTCTATAATATAAACAGGGGCTGCAATTCTCTATAATATACACAGGGGCTGCTATTCTCTATAATATAAACAGGGGCTGCAATTCTCCATATTATACACAGGAGTTGCTATTCACTATAATATACACAGGGGCTGCAATTCTCTATAATATGCACAGGGGCTGCTATTCTCTATAATATAAACAGGGGCTGCTATTCTCTATAATATCAACAGCGGCTGCAATTCTCTATAATATACACAGGGGCTGCTATTCTCTATAATATACAGAGGGGCAGCAATTCTCTATAATATACACAGGGGCTGCTATTCTCTATAATATACACGGGAGCTGCTATTCTCCATAATATGCACAGGGGCTGCTATTCTCTATAATATACACAGGGGCTGCTATTCTCCATAATATACACAGGGGCTGCAATTCTCTATAATATGCACAGGGGATGCCACTCTCTATAATATACACAGGGGCTGCTATTCTCTTTAATATACAGAGGGGCTGCAATTCTCTATAATATACACAGGGGCTGCAATTCTCTATAATATGCACAGGGGATGCCACTCTCTATAATATACACAGGGGCTGCTATTCTCTATAATATGCAGAGGGGCTGCAATTCTCTATAATATACACAGGAGTTGCTATTCACTATAATATACACTGGGGCTGTTATTCTCTATAATATACACAGGAGCTGCTATTCTCTATAATATACACAGGGGTTGCTATTCTCTATAATATAAACAGGGGCTGCAATTCTCTATAATGTACACAGGGGCTGTTATTCTCTATAATATACACAGGAGCTGCTATTCTCTATAATATACACTGGAGTTGCTATTCACTATAATATGCACAGGGGCTGCTATTCTCTATAATATACACAGGAGCTGCTATTCTCTATAATATACACAGTGGCTGCTATTCTCTATAATATAAACAGGGGCTGCAATTCTCTATAATATACACAGGGGCTGCTATTCTCTATAATTTAAACGGGGGCTGCAATTCTCCATATTATACACAGGGGCTGCTATTCTCTGTAATATACACAGGGGCTGCTATTCACTATAATATACACAGGGGCTGCAATTCTCTATCATATGCACAGGGGCTGCTATTCTCGAGAATATAAACAGGGGCTGCTATTCTCTATAATATAAACAGCGGCTGCAATTCTCTATAATATACACAGGGGCTGCTATTATCTATAATATACAGAGGGGCTGCAATTCTCTATAATATACACAGGGGCTGCTATTCTCTATAATATACAGAGGGGCTGCAATTCTCTATAATATACACAGGAGCTGCTATTCTCCATAATATGCACAGGGGCTGCTATTCTCTGTAATATACACAGGGGCTGCTAATCTCCATAATATACACAGGGGCTGCAAATCTCTATAATATGCACAGGGGATGCTATTCTCTTTAATATACAGAGGGGCTGCAATTCTCTATAATACACACAGGGGCTGCAATTCTCTATAATATACAGAGGGGCTGCAATTCTCTATAATATACACAGCAGTTGCTATTCAATATAATACACACAGGGGCTGCTGTTCTCTATAATATCCACAGGAGCTGCTATTCTCTATAATATAAACAGGGGCTGCAATTCTCTATAATATACACAGGGGCTGCTATTCTCTATAATATGCACAGGGGATGCTATTGTCTATAATATACACAGGGGCTGCAATTCTTTATAATATACACATGGGCTGCAATTCTCTATAATATACACAGGTGCTGCAATTCTCTATAATATACACAGCAGTTGCTATTCACTATAATACACACAGGGGCTGCTGTTCTCTATAATTTCCACAGGAGCTGCTATTCTCTGTAATATAAACAGGGGCTGCAATTCTTTATAATAGACACAGGGGCTGCTATTCACTATAATATGCACAGGGGCTGCTATTCTCTGTAATATGCACAGGGGATGCTATTCTCTATAATATGCACAGGGGCTGCTATTCTCTCGAATATGGACAGGGGCTGCGATTCTCTATAATATAAACAGGGGCTGCTATTCTCTATAATATACACAGGGGCTGTTATTCTCTATAATATAAACAGTGGCTGCTATTCTCTATAATCTACACAGGGGCTGTTATTCTCTATAATATACACAGGGGCTGCTATTCTCCATAATATACACAGGAGTTGCTATTCACTATAATATACACAGGGGCTGCTATTCTCTATAATATACACAGGGGCTGTTATTCTCTATATTATAAACAGGGGCTGCTATTCTCTATAATCTACACAGGGGCTGTTATTCTCTATAATATACACAGGGGCTGCTATTCTCCATAATATACACAGGAGTTGCTATTCACTATAATATACACAGGGGCTGCTATTCTTTATAATATACACCGGAGCTGCTATTCACTATAATAAGCACAGGGGCTGCGATTCTCTATAATATGAACAGGGGCTGCTATTCTCTATAATATACTGAGGGGCTGCTATTCTCTGTAATATAAACCGGGGCTGCAATTCTCTATATTATGCACAGGGGCTGCTATTCTCTATAATATGCACAGGGGCTGCTATTCTCTATAATATACACAGGGGCTGCTATTCTCTATAATATAAACAGGGGCTGCAATTCTCTATAATATACACAGGGGCTGCTATTCTCTATAATATTCAGAGGGGCTGCAATTCTCTATAATATACACAGGGGCTGCTATTCTCTATAATATACAGAGGGGCTGCAATTCTCTTGAATATACACAGGAGCTGCTATTCTCTATAATATGCACCGGGGCTGCTATTCTCTATAATATAAACAGTGGCTGCAATTCTCCATAATATACACAGTGGCTGCTATTCTCTGTAATATGCACAGGGGCTGTTATTTTCTATAATATACACAGAGGCTGCTATTCTGTATAATATAAACAGTGGCTGCAATTCTCCATAATATACACAGTGGCTGCTATTCTCTGTAATATGCACAGGGGCTGTTATTTTCTATAATATTCACAGGGACTGCAATTCTCTATAATATACACAGGGGCTGCTATTCACTATAATATGCACTGGGGCTGCTATTCTCTATAATATACACAGGGGCTGCTATTCTCTATAATATACATGGGCTGCTATTCACTATAATATACACAGAGGCTGCTATTCACTATAATATGCACAGGGATTGCTATTCTCTATAATATACACAGGAGCTGCTATTCTCTATAATATACACAGGGGCTGCTATTCTCTATAATATACACAGGAGCTGCTATTCTCTATAATATACACAGTGGCTGCTATTCTCTATAATATAAACAGGGGCTGCAATTCTCTATAATATACACAGGGGCTGCTATTCTCTATAATTTTAACGGGGCCTCAATTCTCCATATTATACACAGGGGCTGCTATTCTCTGTAATATACACAGGGGCTGCTATTCACTATAATATACACAGGGGCTGCAATTCTCTATAATATGCACAGGGGCTGCTATTCTCGAGAATATAAACAGGGGCTGCTATTCTCTATAATATAAACAGCGGCTGCAATTCTCTATAATATACACAGGGGCTGCTATTATCTATAATATACAGAGGGGCTGCAATTCTCTATAATATACACAGGGGCTGCTATTCTCTATAATATACAGAGGGGCTGCAATTCTCTATAATATACACAGGAGCTGCTATTCTCCATAATATGCACAGGGGCTGCTATTCTCTGTAATATACACAGGGGCTGCTATTCTCCATAATATACACAGGGGCTGCAATTCTCTATAATATGCACAGGGGATGCTATTCTCTATAATATACACAGGGGCTGCTATTCTCTTTAATATACAGAGGGGCTGCAATTCTCTATAATACACACAGGGGCTGCATTTCTCTATAATATACAGAGGGGCTGCAATTCTCTATAATATACACAGCAGTTGCTATTCAATATAATACACACAGGGGCTGCTGTTCTCTATAATATCCACAGGAGCTGCTATTCTCTATAATATAAACAGGGGCTGCAATTCTCTATAATATACACAGGGGCTGCTATTCTCTATAATATGCACAGTGGATGCTATTGTCTATAATATACACAGGGGCTGCAATTCTTTATAATATACACAGGGGCTGCAATTCTCTATAATATACACAGGTGCTGCAATTCTCTATAATATACACAGCAGTTGCTATTCACTATAATACACACAGGGGCTGCTGTTCTCTATAATTTCCACAGGAGCTGCTATTCTCTATAATATAAACAGGGGCTGCAATTCTCTATAATATACACAGGGGCTGCTATTCTCTATAATATACACAGGGGCTGCTATTCTCTATAATATACACAGGAGCTGCTATTCTCTGTAATATAAACAGGGGCTGCAATTCTTTATAATAGACACAGGGGCTGCTATTCACTCTAATATACACAGAGGCTGCTATTCACTATAATATGCACAGGGATTGCTATTCTCTATAATATACACAGGAGCTGCTATTCTCTATAACATACACAGGGGCTGCTATTCTCTATAATATACACAGGAGCTGCTATTCTCTATAATATACACAGTGGCTGCTATTCTCTATAATATACGCAGGAGCTGCTATTCTCTGTAATATACGCTGGGGCTGTTATTCTCTGTAATATACACAGGAGCTGCTATTCTCTATAATATACACAGGAGCTGCTATTCTCTATAATATACACAGGGGTTGCTATTCTCTATAATATAAACAGGGGCTGCAATTCTCTATAATGTACACAGGGGCTGTTATTCTCTATAATATACACAGGAGCTGCTATTCTCTATAATATACACTGGAGTTGCTATTCACTATAATATGCACAGGGGCTGCTATTCTCTATAATATACACAGGAGCTGCTATTCTCTATAATATACACAGTGGCTGCTATTCTCTATAATATAAACAGGGGCTGCAATTCTCTATAATATAAACAGGGGCTGCTATTCTCTATAATTTAAACGGGGGCTGCAATTCTCCATATTATACACAGGGGCTGCTATTCTCTGTAATATACACAGGGGCTGCTATTCACTATAATATACACAGGGGCTGCAATTCTCTATAATATGCACAGGGGCTGCTATTCTCGAGAATATAAACAGGGGCTGCTATTCTCTATAATATAAACAGCGGCTGCAATTCTCTATAATATACACAGGGGCTGCTATTATCTATAATATACAGAGGGGCTGCAATTCTCTATAATATACACAGGGGCTGCTATTCTCTATAATATACAGAGGGGCTGCAATTCTCTATAATATACACAGGAGCTGCTATTCTCCATAATATGCACAGGGGCTGCTATTCTCTGCAATATACACAGGGGCTGCTATTCTCCATAATATACACAGGGGCTGCAATTCTCGATAATATGCACACGGGATGCTATTCTCTATAATATACACAGGGGCTGCTATTCTCTTTAATATACAGAGGGGCTGCAATTCTCTATAATACACACAGGGGCTGCAATTCTCTATAATATACAGAGGGGCTGCAATTCTCTATAATATACACAGCAGTTGCTATTCAATATAATACACACAGGGGCTGCTGTTCTCTATAATATCCATAGGAGCTGCTATTCTCTATAATATAAACAGGGGCTGCAATTCTCTATAATATACACAGGGGCTGCTATTCTCTATAATATGCACAGGGGATGTTATTCTCTATAATATACACAGGGGCTGCAATTCTTTATAATATACACAGGGGCTGCAATTCTCTATAATATACACAGGGGCTGCTATTCTCTATAATATACACAGGGGCTGCTATTCTCTATAATATAAACAGGGGCTGCAATTCTCTATAATATACACAGGGGCTGCTATTCTCTATAATATGCACAGGGGATGCTATTCTCTATAATATACACAGGGGCTGCAATTCTTTATAATATACACAGGGGCTGCAATTCTCTATAATATACACAGGGGCTGCTATTCTCTATAATATACACAGGGGCTGCTATTCTCTATAATATACACAGGGGCTGCTATTCTCTATAATATACACAGGGGCTGCTATTCTCTATAATATGCACAGGGGATGCTATTCTCTATAATATACACAGGGGCTGCAATTCTTTATAATATACACAGGGGCTGCAATTCTCTATAATATACACAGGGGCTGCTATTCTCTATAATATACACAGGGGCTGCTATTCTCTATAATATACACAGGGGCTGCAATTCTCTATAATATACACAGGTGCTGCAATTCTCTATAATATACACAGCAGTTGCTATTCACTATAATACACACAGGGGCTGCTGTTCTCTATAATTTCCACAGGAGCTGCTATTCTCTATAATATAAACAGGGGCTGCAATTCTCTATAATATACACAGGGGCTGCTATTCTCTATAATATACACAGGAGCTGCTATTCTCTGTAATATAAACAGTGGCTGCAATTCTTTATAATAGACACAGGGGCTGCTATTCACTATAATATGCACAGGGGCTGCTATTCTCTGTAATATGCACAGGGGATGCTATTCTCTATAATATAAACAGGGGCTGCTATTCTCTATAATATACACAGGGGCTGTTATTCTCTATAATATAAACAGTGGCTGCTATTCTCTATAATCTACACAGGGGCTGTTATTCTCTATAATATACACAGGGGCTGCTATTCTCCATAATATACACAGGAGTTGCTATTCACTATAATATACACAGGGGCTGCTATTCTCTATAATATACACAGGGGCTGTTATTCTCTATATTATAAACAGGGGCTGCTATTCTCTATAATCTACACAGGGGCTGTTATTCTCTATAATATACACAGGGGCTGCTATTCTCCATAATATACACAGGAGTTGCTATTCACTACAATATACACAGGGGCTGCTATTCTTTATAATATACACCGGAGCTGCTATTCACTATAATAAGCACCGGAGCTGCGATTCTCAATAATATGAACAGGGGCTGCTATTCTCTATAATATACTGAGGGGCTGCTATTCTCTATAATATAAACCGGGGCTGCAATTCTCTATATTATGCACAGGGGCTGCTATTCTCTATAATATACACAGGGGCTGCTATTCTCTATAATATAAACAGGGGCTGCAATTCTCTATAATATACAGAGGGGCTGCAATTCTCTTGAATATACACAGGAGCTGCTATTCTCTATAATATGCACCGGGGCTGCTATTCTCTATTATATAAACAGTGGCTGCAATTCTCCATAATATACACAGTGGCTGCTATTCTCTGTAATATGCACAGGGGCTGTTATTTTCTATAATATACACAGGGGCTGCTATTCTCTATAATATAAACAGGGGCTGCTATTCGCCATAATATTCACAGGGACTGCAATTCTCTATAATATACACATAGGCTGCTATTCTCTATAATATACATGGGCTGCTATTCACTATAATATACACAGAGGCTGCTATTCACTATAATATGCACAGGGATTGCTATTCTCTATAATATACACAGGAGCTGCTATTCTCTATAATATACACAGGGGCTGCTATTCTCTATAATATACACAGGAGCTGCTATTCTCTATAATATACACAGTGGCTGCTATTCTCTATAATATACGCAGGAGCTGCTATTCTCTGTAATATACGCTGGGGCTGTTATTCTCTGTAATATACACAGGAGCTGCTATTCTCTATAATATACACAGGGGCTGCTATTCTCTATCATATACACAGGAGCTGCTATTCTCTATAATATACACAGTCGCTGCTATTCTCTATAATATACGCAGGAGCTGCTATTCTCTATAATCTACACAGGGGCTGTTATTCTCTGTAATATACACAGTAGCTGCTATTCTCTATAATATGCACAGGAGCTGCTATTCTCTATAATATACACAGGAGCTTCTATTCTCCATAATATACACAGGGGTTGTTATTCACTATAATATGCACAGGGGCTGCTATTCTCTATAATATACACAGGGGCTGCTATTCTCTATAATATACACAGGAGCTGCTATTCTCGATAATATACACAGGGGTTGTTATTCACTATAATTTGCACAGGGGCTGCTATTCTCTATAATATGCACAGGGGCTGCTATTCTCTATAATATGCACAGGGGCTGTTATTTTCTATAATATACACAGGGGCTGCTATTCTCTATAATATAAACAGGGGCTGCTATTCGCCATAATATTCACAGGGACTGCAATTCTCTATAATATACACATAGGCTGCTATTCTCTATAATATACATGGGCTGCTATTCACTATAATATACACAGAGGCTGCTATTCACTATAATATGCACAGGGATTGCTATTCTCTATAATATACACAGGAGCTGCTATTCTCTATAATATACACAGGGGCTGCTATTCTCTATAATATACACAGGAGCTGCTATTCTCTATAATATACACAGTGGCTGCTATTCTCTATAATATACGCAGGAGCTGCTATTCTCTGTAATATACGCTGGGGCTGTTATTCTCTGTAATATACACAGGAGCTGCTATTCTCTATAATATACACAGGGGCTGCTATTCTCTATCATATACACAGGAGCTGCTATTCTCTATAATATACACAGTGGCTGCTATTCTCTATAATATACGCAGGAGCTGCTATTCTCTATAATCTACACAGGGGCTGTTATTCTCTGTAATATACACAGTAGCTGCTATTCTCTATAATATGCACAGGAGCTGCTATTCTCTATAATATACACAGGAGCTTCTATTCTCTATAATATACACAGGGGTTGTTATTCACTATAATATGCACAGGGGCTGCTATTCTCTATAATATACACAGGGGCTGCTATTCTCTATAATATACACAGGAGCTGCTATTCTCGATAATATACACAGGGGTTGTTATTCACTATAATTTGCACAGGGGCTGCTATTCTCTATAATATGCACAGGGGCTGCTATTCTCTATAATATGCACAGGGGCTGCTATTCTCGATAATATACACAGGGGTTGTTATTCACTATAATTTGCACAGGGGCTGCTATTCTCTATAATATGCACAGGGGCTGCTATTCTCTATAATATACACAGGAGCTGCTATTCTCGATAATATACACAGGGGTTGTTATTCACTATAATTTGCACAGGGGCTGCTATTCTCTATAATATGCACAGGGGCTGCTATTCTCTATAATATGCACAGGGGCTGCTATTCTCTATAATATACACAGGGGCTGCTATTCTCTATAATATACACAGGGGCTGCTATTCTCTATAATATACACAGGGGCTGCTATTCTCTATAATATACACAGGGGCTGCGATTCTCGATAAGACACACAGGGGCTGCTATTCTCTATAATACACGCTGGGGCTGCTATTCACTATAAAAGACACAGGGGCTGCTATTCTCTATAATACACACTGGGACTGCTATTCTCTATAATACACACTGGGACTGCTATTCTCTATAATATGCACACAGGGGCTGCTATTTTCTATCATATACACAGGGGCTGCTATTCTCGATCATATACACAGGGGCTGCTATTCTCTATAATACCCACTGGGGCTGCTATTCTCTATAATATACATTGGGGCTGCTATTCACTATAGTATACACAGGGGCTGCTATTCTCTATAATATACACACTGGGGCTGCTATTCTTTATAATATACACACAGTGGCTGCTATTCACTATAATATACACAGGGTCTGCTATTCACTATAATATGCACAGTGATTGCTATTCTCCATAATATACACAGGAGCTGTTATTCTCTATAATATACACAGGGGCTGCTATTCTCTATAATATACACAGGAGCTGCTATTCTCCATAATGTACACAGTGGCTGCTATTCTCTATAATATACGCAGGAGCTGCTATTCTCTATAATATACACAGGGGCTGTTATTCTCTATAATATACACAGGAGCTGCTATTCTCTATAATATACACAGGAGCTGCTATTCTCTATAATATAACAGGGGCTGCTATTCTCTATAATATACATTCCGGCTGCTATTCACTATAATATACACGGGCTGCTATTCTCTATAATATACACTGGGGCTGTTATTCTCCTTAATATACACAGGAGCTGCTATTCTCTATAATATACACAGGAGCTGTTATTCTCTGTAATATACACAGGAGCTGCTATTCACTATAATTTCCACGGGCTGCTATTCTCTATAATATACACTGGGGCTGTTATTCTCCTTAATATACACAGGAGCTGCTATTCTCTATAATATACACAGGAGCTGTTATTCTCTGTAATATACACAGGAGCTGCTATTCTCTATAATATACACAGGGGCTGCTGTTCTCTATAATATACACAGGAGCTGCTATTCTCTATAATATACACGGGCTGCTATTCACTATAATTTCCACGGGCTGCTATTCTCTATAATATACACTGGGGCTGTTATTCTCTATAATATACACAGGAGCTGCGATTCTCTATAATATACACAGGAGCTGTTATTCTCTGTAATATACACAGGAGCTGCTATTCTCTATAATATACACAGGGGCTGCTATTCTCTATAATATACACGGGCTGCTATTCACTATAATTTCCATGGGCTGCTATTCTCTATAATATACACTGGGGCTGTTATTCTCTATAATATACACAGGAGCTGCTATTCTCTGTAATATGCACAGGGGATGCTATTCTCTATAATACACACAGGGGCTGCTATTCTCTATCATATAAACCGGGGCTGCAATTCTCTATAATATGGACAGGGGCTGCGATTCTCTATAATATGAACAGGGGCTGCTATTCTCTATAATATACTGAGGGGCTGCTATTCTCTATAATATAAACCGGGGCTGCAATTCTCTATATTATGCACAGGGGCTGCTATTCTCTATAATATGCACAGGGGCTGCTATTCTCTATAATATACACAGGGGCTGCGATTCTCTATAATATCAACAGGGGCTGCAATTCTCTATAATATACACAGGGGCTGCTATTCTCTATAATATACAGAGGGGCTGCAATTCTCTATAATATACACAGGGGCTGCAATTCTCTATAATATACAGAGGGGCTGCAATTCTCTAGAATATACACAGGGACAGCAATTCTCTATAATATGCACAGGGGCTGCTATTCTCTATAATATACAGAGGGGCTGCTATTCTCTATAATATCAACAGGGGCTGCAATTCTCTATAATATACACAGGGGCTGCAATTCTCTATAATATGCTCAGGGGCTGCTATTCTCTATAATATACACAGTGGCTGCTATTCTCCATAATATACACAGGAGCTGCTATTCTCTATAATATACACAGGGGCTGCAATTCTCTATAATATGCACAGGGGCTGCTATTCTCTAATATACACAGGGGCTGCAATTCTCCATAATATACACAGGAGCTGCTATTCTCTATAATATACACAGGGGCTGCTATTCTCTATAATATCAACAGGGGCTGCAATTCTCTATAATATACACAGGGGCTGCTATTCTCTATAATATACAGAGGGGCTGCTATTCTCGAAAATATACACAGGGGCTGCTATTCTCTATAATATCAACAGGGGCTGCTATTCACTATAATATACTCAGGGGCTGCAATTCTCTAGAATATACACAGGAGCTGCTATTCTCTATAATATGCACCGGGGCTGCTATTCTTTATAATATACACACAGTGGCTGCTATTCACTATAATATACACAGGGTCTGCTATTCACTATAATATGCACAGTGATTGCTATTCTCCATAATATACACAGTGGCTGCTATTCTCTGTAATATGCACAGTGGCTGTTATTTTCTATAATATACACAGGGGCTGCTATTCTCTATAATATAAACAGGGGCTGCTATTCTCTATAATATACACAGGGGCTGCTATTCACTATAATATGCACTGGGGCTGCTATTCTCTATAATATACATGGGCTGCTATTCACTATAATATGCACTGGGGCTGCTATTCTCTATAATATACATGGGCTGCTATTCACTATAATATACACAGAGGCTGCTATTCACTATAATATGCACAGGGATTGCTATTCTCTATAATATACACAGGAGCTGCTATTCTCTATAATATACACAGTGGCTGCTATTCTCTATAATATACGCAGGAGCTGCTATTCTCTGTAATATACACTGGGGCTGTTATTCTCTGTAATATACACAGGAGCTGCTATTCTCTATAATATACACAGGGGCTGCTATTCTCTATAATATACACAGGAGCTGCTATTCTCTATAATATACACAGTGGCTGCTATTCTCTATAATATACGCAGGAGCTGCTATTCCCTATAATCTACACAGGGGCTGTTATTCTCTGTAATATACACAGTAGCTGCTATTCTCTATAATATACACAGGAGCTGCTATTCTCTATAATATACACAGGAGCTGCTATTCTCTCTAATATACACAGGGGTTGTTATTCTCTATAATATGCACAGGGGCTGCTATTCTCTATAATATACACAGGGGTTGCTATTCTCTATAATATACACAGGAGCTGCTATTCTCGATAATATACACAGGGGTTGTTATTCACTATAATTTGCACAGGGGCTGCTATTCTCTATAATATACACAGGGGCTGCTATTCTCTATAATATGCACAGGGGCTGCTATTCTCTATAATATGCACAGGGGCTGCAATTCTCTATAATATACACAGGGGCTGCGATTCTCGATAAGACACACAGGGGCTGCTATTCTCTATAATACACGCTGGGACTGCTATTCTCTATAATATACACAGGGGCTGCTATTCTCTATAATACACACTGGGACTGCTATTCTCTATAATACACACTGGGACTGCTATTCTCTATAATATGCACACAGGGGCTGCTATTTTCTGTCATATGCACAGGGGCTGCTATTCTCTATCATATACACAGGGGCTGCTATTCTCTATAATACCCACTGGGGCTGCTATTCTCTATAATATACATTGGGGCTGCTATTCACTATAGTATACACAGGGGCTGCTATTCTCTATAATACGCACCGGGGCTGCTATTCTCTATAATATACACACTGGGGCTGCTATTCTTTATAATATACACACAGTGGCTGCTATTCACTATAATATACACAGGGTCTGCTATTCACTATAATATGCACAGTGATTGCTATTCTCTATAATATACACAGGAGCTGTTATTCTCTGTAATATACACAGGAGCTGCTATTCTCTATAATATACACAGGGGCTGTTATTCTCTATAATATACACAGGAGCTGCTATTCTCTATAATATACACAGGAGCTGCTATTCTCTATAATATACACAGGGGCTGCTATTCTCTATAATATACATTCTGGCTGCTATTCACTATAATATACACGGGCTGCTATTCACTATAATTTCCACGGGCTGCTATTCTCTATAATATACACTGGGGCTGTTATTCTCTTTAATATACACAGGAGCTTCTATTCTCTATAATATACACAGGAGCTGTTATTCTCTGTAATATACACAGGAGCTGCTATTCTCTATAATATACACAGGGGCTGCTGTTCTCTATAATATACACAGGAGCTGCTATTCTCTATAATATACACTGGGGCTGTTATTCTCTATAATATACACAGGAGCTGCTATTCTCTATAATATACACAGGAGCTGTTATTCTCTGTAATATACACAGGAGCTGCTATTCTCTATAATATACACAGGGGCTGCTATTCTCTATAATATACACAGGGGCTGCTATTCACTATAATTTCCACGGGCTGCTATTCTCTATAATATACACTGGGGCTGTTATTCTCTATAATATACACAGGAGCTGCTATTCTCTATAATATACACAGGGGCTGCTATCCTCTATAATATACACAGGAGCTGCTATTCTCTATAATATACACAGTGGCTGCTATTCTCTATAATATACGCAGGAGCTGCTATTCTCTATAATATACACAGGGACTGTTATTCTCTATAATATACACAGGAGCTGCTATTCTCTATAATATACACAGGAGCTGCTATTCACTATAATATACACAGGGGCTGCTATTCACTATAATATGCACAGGAGCTGCTATTCTCTATAATATACACAGGAGCTGCTATTCACTATAATATACACAGGAGCTGCTATTCTCTATAATATACATTCCGGCTGCTATTCACTATAATATACACAGGGGCTGCTATTCTCTATAATATACACGGGCTGCTATTCACTATAATTTCCACGGGCTGCTATTCTCTATAATATACACTGGGGCTGTTATTCTCTATAATATACACAGGGGCTGCTATTCTCTATAATATACACAGGAGCTGCTATTCTCTATAATATACACAGTGGCTGCTATTCTCTATAATATACGCAGGAGCTGCTATTCCCTATAATCTACACAGGGGCTGTTATTCTCTGTAATATACACAGTAGCTGCTATTCTCTATAATATACACAGGAGCTGCTATTCTCTATAATATACACAGGAGCTGCTATTCTCTCTAATATACACAGGGGTTGTTATTCTCTATAATATGCACAGGGGCTGCTATTCTCTATAATATACACAGGGGTTGCTATTCTCTATAATATACACAGGAGCTGCTATTCTCGATAATATACACAGGGGTTGTTATTCACTATAATTTGCACAGGGGCTGCTATTCTCTATAATATACACAGGGGCTGCTATTCTCTATAATATGCACAGGGGCTGCTATTCTCTATAATATGCACAGGGGCTGCAATTCTCTATAATGTACACAGGGGCTGCGATTCTCGATAAGACACACAGGGGCTGCTATTCTCTATAATACACGCTGGGACTGCTATTCTCTATAATATACACAGGGGCTGCTATTCTCTATAATACACACTGGGACTGCTATTCTCTATAATACACACTGGGACTGCTATTCTCTATAATATGCACACAGGGGCTGCTATTTTCTGTCATATGCACAGGGGCTGCTATTCTCTATCATATACACAGGGGCTGCTATTCTCTATAATACCCACTGGGGCTGCTATTCTCTATAATATACATTGGGGCTGCTATTCACTATAGTATACACAGGGGCTGCTATTCTCTATAATACGCACCGGGGCTGCTATTCTCTATAATATACACACTGGGGCTGCTATTCTTTATAATATACACACAGTGGCTGCTATTCACTATAATATACACAGGGTCTGCTATTCACTATAATATGCACAGTGATTGCTATTCTCTATAATATACACAGGAGCTGTTATTCTCTGTAATATACACAGGAGCTGCTATTCTCTATAATATACACAGGGGCTGTTATTCTCTATAATATACACAGGAGCTGCTATTCTCTATAATATACACAGGAGCTGCTATTCTCTATAATATACACAGGGGCTGCTATTCTCTATAATATACATTCTGGCTGCTATTCACTATAATATACACGGGCTGCTATTCACTATAATTTCCACGGGCTGCTATTCTCTATAATATACACTGGGGCTGTTATTCTCTTTAATATACACAGGAGCTTCTATTCTCTATAATATACACAGGAGCTGTTATTCTCTGTAATATACACAGGAGCTGCTATTCTCTATAATATACACAGGGGCTGCTGTTCTCTATAATATACACAGGAGCTGCTATTCTCTATAATATACACTGGGGCTGTTATTCTCTATAATATACACAGGAGCTGCTATTCTCTATAATATACACAGGAGCTGTTATTCTCTGTAATATACACAGGAGCTGCTATTCTCTATAATATACACAGGGGCTGCTATTCTCTATAATATACACAGGGGCTGCTATTCTCTATAATATACACAGGAGCTGCTATTCTCTATAATATACACAGGGGCTGCTATTCTCTATAATATACACAGGAGCTGCTATTCTCTATAATATACACAGTGGCTGCTATTCTCTATAATATACGCAGGAGCTGCTATTCTCTATAATATACACAGGGACTGTTATTCTCTATAATATACACAGGAGCTGCTATTCTCTATAATATACACAGGAGCTGCTATTCACTATAATATACACAGGGGCTGCTATTCACTATAATATGCACAGGAGCTGCTATTCTCTATAATATACACAGGAGCTGCTATTCACTATAATATACACAGGAGCTGCTATTCTCTATAATATACATTCCGGCTGCTATTCACTATAATATACACAGGGGCTGCTATTCTCTATAATATACACGGGCTGCTATTCACTATAATTTCCACGGGCTGCTATTCTCTATAATATACACTGGGGCTGTTATTCTCTATAATATACACAGGGGCTGCTATTCTCTATAATATACACAGGAGCTGCTATTCTCTATAATATACACAGTGGCTGCTATTCTCTATAATGTACGCAGGAGCTGCTATTCTCTATAATATACACAGGGGCTGTTATTCTCTATAATATACACAGGAGCTGCTATTTTCTATAATATACACAGGAGCTGCTATTCTCTATAATATACACAGGGGCTGCTATTCTCTATAATATACACTGGGGCTGCTATTCTCTATCATATACACAGGGGCTGCTATTCTCTAAAATATACACAGGGGCTGTTATTCTCTATAATATACACAGGAGCTGCTATTCTCTATAATATACACAGGGGCTGCTATTCTCTATAATATACACAGGAGCTGCTATTCTCTATAATATACACAGTGGCTGCTATTCTCTATAATATACGCAGGAGCTGCTATTCTCTATAATATACACAGGGACTGTTATTCTCTATAATATACACAGGAGCTGCTATTCTCTATAATATACACAGGAGCTGCTATTCACTATAATATACACAGGGGCTGCTATTCACTATAATATGCACAGGAGCTGCTATTCTCTATAATATACACAGGAGCTGCTATTCACTATAATATACACAGGAGCTGCTATTCTCTATAATATACATTCCGGCTGCTATTCACTATAATATACACAGGGGCTGCTATTCTCTATAATATACACGGGCTGCTATTCACTATAATTTCCACGGGCTGCTATTCTCTATAATATACACTGGGGCTGTTATTCTCTATAATATACACAGGGGCTGCTATTCTCTATAATATACACAGGAGCTGCTATTCTCTATAATATACACAGTGGCTGCTATTCTCTATAATGTACGCAGGAGCTGCTATTCTCTATAATATACACAGGGGCTGTTATTCTCTATAATATACACAGGAGCTGCTATTTTCTATAATATACACAGGAGCTGCTATTCTCTATAATATACACAGGGGCTGCTATTCTCTATAATATACACCGGGGCTGCTATTCTCTATCATATACACAGGGGCTGCTATTCTCTAAAATATACACAGGGGCTGTTATTCTCTATAATATACACAGGAGCTGCTATTCTCTATAATATACACAGGGGCTGCTATTTTCTATAATATACACAGGAGCTGCTATTCTCTATACTATACACAGGGGCTGCAATTCTCTATAATATGCACAGGGGCTGCTATTCTCGAGAATATACACAGTGGCTGCTATTCTCTATAATATACGCAGGAGCTGCTATTCTCTATAATATACACAGGGACTGTTATTCTCTATAATATACACAGGAGCTGCTATTCTCTATAATATACACAGGAGCTGCTATTCACTATAATATACACAGGGGCTGCTATTCACTATAATATGCACAGGAGCTGCTATTCTCTATAATATACACAGGAGCTGCTATTCACTATAATATACACAGTGGCTGCTATTCTCTATAATATACACAGGAGCTGCTATTCACTATAATATACACAGGAGCTGCTATTCTCTATAATATACATTCCGGCTGCTATTCACTATAATATACACAGGGGCTGCTATTCTCTATAATATACACGGGCTGCTATTCTCTATAATATACACTGGGGCTGTTATTCTCTATAATATACACAGGGGCTGCTATTCTCTATAATATACACAGGAGCTGCTATTCTCTATAATATACACAGTGGCTGCTATTCTCTATAATGTACGCAGGAGCTGCTATTCTCTATAATATACACAGGGGCTGTTATTCTCTATAATATACACAGGAGCTGCTATTCTCTATAATGTACACAGGGGCTGCTATTTTCTATAATATGCACAGGAGCTGCTATTCTCTATAATATACACAGGGGCTGCTATTCTCTATAATATACACCGGGGCTGCTATTCTCTATCATATACACAGGGGCTGCTATTCTCTAAAATATACACAGGGGCTGTTATTCTCTATAATATACACAGGAGCTGCTATTCTCTATAATATACACAGGGGCTGCTATTCTCTATAATATACACGGGAGCTGCTATTCTCCATAATATGCACAGGGGCTGCTATTCTCTGTAATATGCACAGGGGCTGCAATTCTCTATAATATGCACAGGGGATGCTATTCTCTATAATATACACAGGGGCTGCTATCCTCTTTAATATACAGAGGGGCTGCAATTCTCTATAATATACACAGGGGCTGCAATTATCAATAATATACAGAGGGGCTGCAATTCTCTATAATATACACAGCAGTTGCTATTCACTATAATATACACAGGGGCTGCTGTTCTCTATAATATCCACAGGAGCTGCTATTCTCTATAATATAAACAGGGGCTGCAATTCTCTATAATATACACAGGGGCTGCTATTCTCTATAATATGCACAGGGGATGCTATTGTCTATAATATGGACAGGGGATGCTATTCTCTATAATATGGATAGGGGCTGCGATTCTCTATAATAGAAACAGGGGCTGCTATTCTCTATAATATACACAGGGGCTGCTATTCTCTATAATATAAACCGGGGCTGCAATTCTCTATAATATACACAGGGGCTGCAATTCTCTATAATATGCACAGGGGCTGCTATTTTCTATAATATACACAGGGGCTGTTATTCTCTATAATGTAAACAGGGGCTGCTATTCTCTATAATATACACAGGGGCTGTTATTCTCCATAATATACACAGGGGCTGCTATTCTCCATAATATACACAGGAGCTGCTATTCTCTGTAATATAAACAGGGGCTGCAATTCTCTATAATATGGACAGGGGCTGCGATTCTCTATAATATGAACAGGGGCTGCTATTCTCTATAATATACTGAGGGGCTGCTATTCTCTATAATATAAACCGGGGCTGCAATTCTCTATATTATGCACAGGGGCTGCTATTCTCTATAATATGCACAGGGGCTGCTATTCTCTATAATATCAACAGGGGCTGCAATTCTCTATAATATACACAGGGGCTGCTATTCTCTATAATATACAGAGGGGCTGCAATTCTCTATAATATACACAGGGGCTGCAATTCTCTATAATATACAGAGGGGCTGCAATTCTCTAGAATATACACAGGGACAGCAATTCTCTATAATATGCACAGGGGCTGCTATTCTCTATAATATACAGAGGGGCTGCTATTCTCTATAATATCAACAGGGGCTGCAATTCTCTATAATATACACCGGGGCTGCAATTCTCTATAATATGCTCAGGGGCTGCTATTCTCTATAATATACACAGTGGCTGCTATTCTCCATAATATACACAGGAGCTGCTATTCTCTATAATATACACAGGGGCTGCAATTCTCTATAATATGCACAGGGGCTGCTATTCTCTATAATATACACAGGGGCTGCAATTCTCCATAATATACACAGGAGCTGCTATTCTCTATAATATACACAGGGGCTGCTATTCTCTATAATATCAACAGGGGCTGCAATTCTCTATAATATACACAGGGGCTGCTATTCTCTATAATATACAGAGGGGCTGCTATTCTCGAAAATATACACAGGGTCTGCTATTCTCTATAATATCAACAGGGGCTGCTATTCACTATAATATACTCAGGGGCTGCAATTCTCTAGAATATACACAGGAGCTGCTGTTCTCTATAATATGCACCGGGGCTGCTATTCTTTATAATATACACACAGTGGCTGCTATTCACTATAATATACACAGGGTCTGCTATTCACTATAATATGCACAGTGATTGCTATTCTCCATAATATACACAGTGGCTGCTATTCTCTGTAATATGTACAGTGGCTGTTATTTTCTATAATATTCACAGGGGCTGCAATTCTCTATAATATACACAGGGGCTGCTATTCACTATAATATGCACTGGGGCTGCTATTCTCTATAATATACACAGGGGCTGCTATTCTCTATAATATACATGGGCTGCTATTCACTATAATATACACAGAGGCTGCTATTCACTATAATATGCACAGGGATTGCTATTCTCTATAATATACACAGGAGCTGCTATTCTCTATAATATACACAGGGGCTGCTATTCTCTATAATATACACAGGAGCTGCTATTCTCTATAATATACACAGTGGCTGCTATTCTCTATAATATACGCAGGAGCTGCTATTCTCTGTAATATACACTGGGGCTGTTATTCTCTGTAATATACACAGGAGCTGCTATTCTCTATAATATACACAGGGGCTGCTATTCTCTATAATATACACAGGAGCTGCTATTCTCTATAATATACACAGTGGCTGCTATTCTCTATAATATACGCAGGAGCTGCTATTCTCTATAATCTACACAGGGGCTGTTATTCTCTGTAATATACACAGTAGCTGCTATTCTCTATAAAATACACAGGAGCTGCTATTCTCTATAATATACACAGGAGCTGCTATTCTCTATAATATACACAGGGGTTGTTATTCTCTATAATATGCACAGGGGCTGCTATTCTCTATAATATACACAGGGGTTGCTATTCTCTATAATATACACAGGAGCTGCTATTCTCGATAATATACACAGGGGTTGTTATTCACTATAATTTGCACAGGGGCTGCTATTCTCTATAATATACACAGGGGCTGCTATTCTCTATAATATGCACAGGGGCTGCTATTCTCTATAATATGCACAGGGGCTGCTATTCTCTATAATATGCACAGGGGCTGCTATTCTCTATAATATACACAGGGGCTGCTATTCTCTATAATATACACAGGGGCTGCTATTCTCTATAATATACACAGGGGCTGCGATTCTCGATAAGACACACAGGGGCTGCTATTCTCTATAATACACGCTGGGGCTGCTATTCACTATAAAAGACACAGGGGCTGCTATTCTCTATAATACACACTGGGACTGCTATTCTCTATAATACACACTGGGACTGCTATTCTCTATAATATGCACACAGGGGCTGCTATTTTCTGTCATATGCACAGGGGCTGCTATTCTCTATCATATACACAGGGGCTGCTATTCTCTATAATACCCACTGGGGCTGCTATTCTCTATAATATACATTGGGGCTGCTATTCTTTATAATATACACACAGTGGCTGCTATTCACTATAATATACACAGGGGCTGCTATTCTCTATAATACGCACCGGGGCTGCTATTCTCTATAATATACACACTGGGGCTGCTATTCTTTATAATATACACACAGTGGCTGCTATTCACTATAATATACACAGGGTCTGCTATTCACTATAATATGCACAGTGATTGCTATTCTCTATAATATACACAGGAGCTGTTATTCTCTGTAATATACACAGGAGCTGCTATTCTCTATAATATACACAGGGGCTGCTATTCTCTATAATATACACAGGAGCTGCTATTCTCCATAATATACACAGTGGCTGCTATTCTCTATAATATACGCAGGAGCTGCTATTCTCTATAATATACACAGGGGCTGTTATTCTCTATAATATACACAGTGGCTGCTATTCTCTATAATATACACAGGAGCTGCTATTCTCTATAATATACACAGGGGCTGCTATTCTCTATAATATACATTCTGGCTGCTATTCACTATAATATACACGGGCTGCTATTCACTATAATTTCCACGGGCTGCTATTCTCTATAATATACACTGGGGCTGTTATTCTCTTTAATATACACAGGAGCTTCTATTCTCTATAATATACACAGGAGCTGTTATTCTCTGTAATATACACAGGAGCTGCTATTCTCTATAATATACACAGGGGCTGCTGTTCTCTATAATATACACAGGAGCTGCTATTCTCTATAATATACACTGGGGCTGTTATTCTCGATAATATACACAGGAGCTGCTATTCTCTATAATATACACAGGAGCTGTTATTCTCTGTAATATACACAGGAGCTGCTATTCTCTATAATATACACAGGGGCTGCTATTCTCTATAATATACACGGGCTGCTATTCACTATAATTTCCACGGGCTGCTATTCTCTATAATATACACTGGGGCTGTTATTCTCTATAATATACACAGGAGCTGCTATTCTCTATAATATACACAGGAGCTGTTATTCTCTGTAATATACACAGGAGCTGCTATTCTCTATAATATACACAGGGGCTGCTATTCTCTATAATATACACAGGAGCTGCTATTCTCTATAATATACACAGTGGCTGCTATTCTCTATAATATACGCAGGAGCTGCTATTCTCTATAATATACACAGGGACTGTTATTCTCTATGATATACACAGGAGCTGCTATTCTCTATAATATACACAGGAGCTGCTATTCACTATAATATACACAGGGGCTGCTATTCACTATAATATGCACAGGAGCTGCTATTCTCTATAATATACACAGGAGCTGCTATTCACTATAATATACACAGTGGCTGCTATTCTCTATAATATACACAGGAGCTGCTATTCACTATAATATACACAGGAGCTGCTATTCTCTATAATATACATTCCGGCTGCTATTCACTATAATATGCACAGGAGCTGCTATTCTCTATAATATACACTGGGGCTGTTATTCTCTATAATATACACAGGGGCTGCTATTCTCTATAATATACACAGGAGCTGCTATTCTCTATAATATACACAGTGGCTGCTATTCTCTATAATGTACGCAGGAGCTGCTATTCTCTATAATATACACAGGGGCTGTTATTCTCTATAATATACACAGGAGCTGCTATTCTCTATAATATACACAGGGGCTGCTATTTTCTATAATATACACAGGAGCTGCTATTCTCTATAATGTACACAGGGGCTGCTATTCTCTATAATATACACCGGGGCTGCTATTCTCTATCATATACACAGGGGCTGCTATTCTCTAAAATATACACAGGGGCTGTTATTCTCTATAATATACACAGGAGCTGCTATTCTCTATAATATACACAGGGGCTGCTATTTTCTATAATATACACAGGAGCTGCTATTCTCTATAATATACACAGGGGCTGCAATTCTCTATAATATGCACAGTGGCTGCTATTCTCGAGAATATACACAGTGGCTGCTATTCTCTATAATATACGCAGGAGCTGCTAATCTCTATAATATGCACAGGGACTGTTATTCTCTATAATATACACAGGAGCTGCTATTCTCTATAATATACACAGGAGCTGCTATTCACTGTAATATACACAGGGGCTGCTATTCACTATAATATGCACAGGAGCTGCTATTCTCTGTAATATACACAGGAGCTGCTATTCACTATAATATACACAGTGGCTGCTATTCTCTATAATATACACAGGAGCTGCTATTCACTATAATATACACAGGAGCTGCTATTCTCTATAATATACATTCTGGCTGCTATTCACTATAATATACACAGGGGCTGCTATTCTCTATAATATACACGGGCTGCTATTCACTATAATTTCCACGGGCTGCTATTCTCTATAATATACACTGGGGCTGTTATTCTCTATAATATACACAGGGGCTGCTATTCTCTATAATATACACAGGAGCTGCTATTCTCTATAATATACACAGTGGCTGCTATTCTCTATAATGTACGCAGGAGCTGCTATTCTCTATAATATACACAGGGGCTGTTATTCTCTATAATATACACAGGAGCTGCTATTCTCTATAATGTACACAGGGGCTGCTATTTTCTATAATATACACAGGAGCTGCTATTCTCTATAATATACACAGGGGCTGCTATTCTCTATAATATACACCGGGGCTGCTATTCTCTATCATATACACAGGGGCTGCTATTCTCTAAAATATACACAGGGGCTGTTATTCTCTATAATATACACAGGAGCTGCTATTCTCTATAATATACACAGGGGCTGCTATTCTCTATAATATACACGGGAGCTGCTATTCTCCATAATATGCACAGGGGCTGCTATTCTCTGTAATATGCACAGGGGCTGCAATTCTCTATAATATGCACAGGGGATGCTATTCTCTATAATATACAGAGGGGCTGCAATTCTCTATAATATACACAGGGGCTGCAATTATCTATAATATACAGAGGGGCTGCAATTCTCTATAATATACACAGCAGTTGCTATTCACTATAATATACACAGGGGCTGCTGTTCTCTATAATATCCACAGGAGCTGCTATTCTCTATAATATAAACAGGGGCTGCAATTCTCTATAATATACACAGGGGCTGCTATTCTCTATAATATGCACAGGGGATGCTATTGTCTATAATATGGACAGGGGCTGTTATTCTCCATAATATAAACAGGGGCTGCATTTCTCTAGAATACACACAGGGGCTGCTATTCTCTATAAGACACACAGGAGCTGCTATTCTCCATAATATACACAGGGGATGCTATTCTCTGTAATATACACAGAGGCTGCTATTCTCTATAATATAAACCGGGGCTGCAATTCTCTATAATATACACAGGGGCTGCAATTCTCTATAATATGCACAGGGGCTGCTATTCTCTATAATATACACAGGGGCTGTTATTCTCTATAATGTAAACAGGGGCTGCTATGTTCTATAATATACACAGGGGCTGTTATTCTCCATAATATACACAGGGGCTGCTATTCTCCATAATATACACAGGAGCTGCTATTCTCTCTAATATGGACAGGGGCTGCGTTTCTCTATAATATAAACAGGGGCTGCAATTCTTTATAATATACACAGGGGCTGCTATTCACTATAATATGCACAGGGGCTGCTATTCTCTCTAATATGGACAGGGGCTGCGTTTCTCTATAATATAAACAGGGGCTGCTGTTCTCTATAATATACACAGGGGCTGTTATTCTCTATAATATAAACAGGGGCTGCTATTCTCTATGATCTACACAGGGGCTGTTATTCTCTTTAATATACACAGGGGCTGCTATTCTCCATAATATACACAGGAGTTGCTATTCACTATAATATACACAGGAGCTGCTATTCTCTATAATATACACAGGAGCTGCTATTCTCCATAATATACACAGGAGTTGCTATTCACTATAATATACACAGGAGCTGCTATTCTCTATAATATAAACAGGGGCTGCAATTCTTTATAATATACACAGGGGCTGCTATTCACTATAATAAGCACAGGGGCTGCTATTCTCTGTAATATGCACAGGGGATGCTATTCTCTATAATATGCACAGGGGCTGCTATTCTCTATCATATAAACCGGGGCTGCAATTCTCTATAATATGGACAGGGGCGGCTATTCTCTATAATATACTGAGGGGCTGCTATTGTCTATAATATAAACCGGGGCTGCAATTCTCTATATTATGCACAGGGGCTGCTATTCTCTATAATATGCACAGGGGCTGCTATTCTCTATTATATACTGAGGGGCTGCTATTGTCTATAATATAAACCGGGGCTGCAATTCTCTATATTATGCACAGGGGCTGCGATTCTCTATAATATGAACAGGGGCGGCTATTCTCTATAATATACTGAGGGGCTGCTATTGTCTATAATATCAACCGGGGCTGCAATTCTCTATATTATGCACAGGGGCTGCTATTCTCTATAATATGCACAGGGGCTGCTATTCTCTATAATATACACAGGGGCTGCTATTCTCTATAATATAAACAGGGGCTGCAATTCTCTATAATATACACAGGAGCTGTTATTCTCTATAATATACACAGGGGCGGCTATTCTCTATAATATACTGAGGGGCTGCTATTGTCTATAATATAAACCGGGGCTGCAATTCTCTATATTATGCACAGGGGCTGCTATTCTCTATAATATGCACAGGGGCTGCTATTCTCTATAATATACACAGGGGCTGCTATTCTCTATAATATAAACCGGGGCTGCAATTCTCTATATTATGCACAGGGGCTGCTATTCTCTATAATATACACAGGGGCTGCAATTCTCTATAATATGCACAGTGGCTGCTATTCTCGAGAATATACACAGTGGCTGCTATTCTCTATAATATACGCAGGAGCTGCTAATCTCTATAATATGCACAGGGACTGTTATTCTCTATAATATACACAGGAGCTGCTATTCTCTATAATATACACAGGAGCTGCTATTCACTGTAATATACACAGGGGCTGCTATTCACTATAATATGCACAGGAGCTGCTATTCTCTGTAATATACACAGGAGCTGCTATTCACTATAATATACACAGTGGCTGCTATTCTCTATAATATACACAGGAGCTGCTATTCACTATAATATACACAGGAGCTGCTATTCTCTATAATATACATTCTGGCTGCTATTCACTATAATATACACAGGGGCTGCTATTCTCTATAATATACACGGGCTGCTATTCACTATAATTTCCACGGGCTGCTATTCTCTATAATATACACTGGGGCTGTTATTCTCTATAATATACACAGGGGCTGCTATTCTCTATAATATACACAGGAGCTGCTATTCTCTATAATATACACAGTGGCTGCTATTCTCTATAATGTACGCAGGAGCTGCTATTCTCTATAATATACACAGGGGCTGTTATTCTCTATAATATACACAGGAGCTGCTATTCTCTATAATGTACACAGGGGCTGCTATTTTCTATAATATACACAGGAGCTGCTATTCTCTATAATATACACAGGGGCTGCTATTCTCTATAATATACACCGGGGCTGCTATTCTCTATCATATACACAGGGGCTGCTATTCTCTAAAATATACACAGGGGCTGTTATTCTCTATAATATACACAGGAGCTGCTATTCTCTATAATATACACAGGGGCTGCTATTCTCTATAATATACACGGGAGCTGCTATTCTCCATAATATGCACAGGGGCTGCTATTCTCTGTAATATGCACAGGGGCTGCAATTCTCTATAATATGCACAGGGGATGCTATTCTCTATAATATACAGAGGGGCTGCAATTCTCTATAATATACACAGGGGCTGCAATTATCTATAATATACAGAGGGGCTGCAATTCTCTATAATATACACAGCAGTTGCTATTCACTATAATATACACAGGGGCTGCTGTTCTCTATAATATCCACAGGAGCTGCTATTCTCTATAATATAAACAGGGGCTGCAATTCTCTATAATATACACAGGGGCTGCTATTCTCTATAATATGCACAGGGGATGCTATTGTCTATAATATGGACAGGGGCTGTTATTCTCCATAATATAAACAGGGGCTGCATTTCTCTAGAATACACACAGGGGCTGCTATTCTCTATAAGACACACAGGAGCTGCTATTCTCCATAATATACACAGGGGATGCTATTCTCTGTAATATACACAGAGGCTGCTATTCTCTATAATATAAACCGGGGCTGCAATTCTCTATAATATACACAGGGGCTGCAATTCTCTATAATATGCACAGGGGCTGCTATTCTCTATAATATACACAGGGGCTGTTATTCTCTATAATGTAAACAGGGGCTGCTATGTTCTATAATATACACAGGGGCTGTTATTCTCCATAATATACACAGGGGCTGCTATTCTCCATAATATACACAGGAGCTGCTATTCTCTCTAATATGGACAGGGGCTGCGTTTCTCTATAATATAAACAGGGGCTGCAATTCTTTATAATATACACAGGGGCTGCTATTCACTATAATATGCACAGGGGCTGCTATTCTCTCTAATATGGACAGGGGCTGCGTTTCTCTATAATATAAACAGGGGCTGCTGTTCTCTATAATATACACAGGGGCTGTTATTCTCTATAATATAAACAGGGGCTGCTATTCTCTATGATCTACACAGGGGCTGTTATTCTCTTTAATATACACAGGGGCTGCTATTCTCCATAATATACACAGGAGTTGCTATTCACTATAATATACACAGGAGCTGCTATTCTCTATAATATACACAGGAGCTGCTATTCTCCATAATATACACAGGAGTTGCTATTCACTATAATATACACAGGAGCTGCTATTCTCTATAATATAAACAGGGGCTGCAATTCTTTATAATATACACAGGGGCTGCTATTCACTATAATAAGCACAGGGGCTGCTATTCTCTGTAATATGCACAGGGGATGCTATTCTCTATAATATGCACAGGGGCTGCTATTCTCTATCATATAAACCGGGGCTGCAATTCTCTATAATATGGACAGGGGCGGCTATTCTCTATAATATACTGAGGGGCTGCTATTGTCTATAATATAAACCGGGGCTGCAATTCTCTATATTATGCACAGGGGCTGCTATTCTCTATAATATGCACAGGGGCTGCTATTCTCTATTATATACTGAGGGGCTGCTATTGTCTATAATATAAACCGGGGCTGCAATTCTCTATATTATGCACAGGGGCTGCGATTCTCTATAATATGAACAGGGGCGGCTATTCTCTATAATATACTGAGGGGCTGCTATTGTCTATAATATCAACCGGGGCTGCAATTCTCTATATTATGCACAGGGGCTGCTATTCTCTATAATATGCACAGGGGCTGCTATTCTCTATAATATACACAGGGGCTGCTATTCTCTATAATATAAACAGGGGCTGCAATTCTCTATAATATACACAGGAGCTGTTATTCTCTATAATATACACAGGGGCGGCTATTCTCTATAATATACTGAGGGGCTGCTATTGTCTATAATATAAACCGGGGCTGCAATTCTCTATATTATGCACAGGGGCTGCTATTCTCTATAATATGCACAGGGGCTGCTATTCTCTATAATATACACAGGGGCTGCTATTCTCTATAATATAAACCGGGGCTGCAATTCTCTATATTATGCACAGGGGCTGCTATTCTCTATAATATGCACAGGGGCTGCTATTCTCTATAATATACACAGGGGCTGCTATTCTCTATAATATAAACAGTGGCTGCAATTCTCCATAATATACACAGTGGCTGCTATTCTCTGTAATATGCACAGGGGCTGCAATTCTCTATAATATTCACAGGGGCTGCTATTCTCTATAATATGCACAGGGGCTGTTATTTTCTATAATATACACAGGAGCTGCTATTCGCCATAATATGCACAGGGACTGCAATTCTCTATAATATACACAGGGGCTGCTATTCTCTATAATATGCAGAGGGGCTGCAATTCTCTATAATATACACAGGAGCTGCTATTCTCTGTAATATACACAGGGGCTGCTATTCTCTATAATATACACAGGAGCTGCTATTCTCTATAATATACACAGTGGCTGCTATTCTCTATAATATACGCAGGAGCTGCTATTCTCTGTAATATACACTGGGGCTGTTATTCTCTGTAATATACACAGGAGCTGCTATTCTCTATAATATACACAGGGGCTGCTATTCTCTATAATATACACAGGAGCTGCTATTCTCTATAATATACACAGGGGCTGCTATTCTCTATAATATACAGAGGGGCTGCAATTCTCTATAATATACACAGGAGCTGCTATTCTCTATAATATACACAGGGGCTGCTATTCTCTATAATATACACAGGAGCTGCTATTCTCTATAATATACACAGTGGCTGCTATTCTCTATAATATACAGAGGGGCTGCTATTCTCTATAATATACACAGGAGCTGCTATTCTCTATAATATACACAGGGGCTGCTATTCTCTATAATATACACAGGAGCTGCTATTCTCTACAATATACACAGTGGCTGCTATTCTCTATAATATACGCAGGAGCTGCTATTCTCTGTAATATACACTGGGGCTGTTATTCTCTGTAATATACACAGGAGCTGCTATTCTCTATAATATACACAGGGGCTGCTATTCTCTATAATATACACAGGAGCTGCTATTCTCTATAATATACACAGTGGCTGCTATTCTCTATAATATACGCAGGAGCTGCTATTCTCTATAATCTACACATGGGCTGTTATTCTCTATAATATACACAGGAGCTGCTATTCTCTATAATATACACAGTAGCTGCTATTCTCTATAATATACACAGGAGCTGCTATTCTCTATAATATACACAGGAGCTGCTATTCTCTATAATATACACAGGGGCTGTTATTCACTATAATATGCACAGGGGCTGCTATTCTCTATAATATACACAGGGGCTGCTATTCACTATAATATGCACAGGGGCTGCTATTCTCTTTGATATGCACAGGGGCTGCTATTCTCTATAATATGCACAGG
This sequence comes from Heterodontus francisci, assembly GCF_036365525.1. NCBI lineage: Eukaryota > Metazoa > Chordata > Chondrichthyes > Heterodontiformes > Heterodontidae > Heterodontus > Heterodontus francisci. The sequence goes on from NC_090409.1 coordinate 39,995,491, forward strand.
GGCTGCAATTCTCTATAATATACACAGGGGCTGCTATTCTCGATAAGACACACAGGGGCTGCTATTCTCTATAATACACACAGGGGCTGCTATTCACTATAATATACACAGGGGCTGCTATTCTCTATAATACACACTGGGACTGCTATTCTCTATAATATGCACACAGGGGCTGCTACTTTCTATCATATACACAGGGGCTGCTATTCTCTATAATATACACAGGGGCTGCTATTCTCTATAATACGCACCGGGGCTGCTATTCTCTATAATATACACACTGGGGCTGCTATTCTTTATAATATACACACAGTGGCTGCTATTCACTATAATATACACAGGGTCTGCTATTCACTATAATATGCACAGTGATTGCTATTCTCTATAATATACACAGGAGCTGTTATTCTCTGTAATATACACAGGAGCTGCTATTCTCTATAATATACACAGGGGCTGCTATTCTCTATAATATACACAGTGGCTGCTATTCTCGATAATATACACAGGGGCTGCTATTCTCTATAATATACACAGGAGCTGCTATTCTCTATAATACACACAGGGGCTGTTATTCTCTATAATATACACTGGAGCTGCTATTCTCTATAATATACACAGGGTCTGCTATTCACTATAATATGCACAGTGATTGCTATTCTCTATAATATACACAGGAGCTGTTATTCTCTGTAATATACACAGGAGCTGCTATTCTCTATAATATACACAGGGGCTGTTATTCTCTATAATATACACAAGAGCTGCTATTCTCTATAATATACACAGGAGCTGCTATTCTCTATAATATACACAGGAGCTGTTATTCTCTGTAATATACACAGGAGCTGCTATTCTCTATAATATACACAGGGGCTGTTATTCTCTATAATATACACAAGAGCTGCTATTCTCTATAATATACACAGGAGCTGCTATTCTCTATAGTATACACAGGAGCTGCTATTCTCTATAATATACACAGGGGCTGTTATTCTCTATAATATACACAGGAGCTGCTATTCTCTATAATATACACAGGAGCTGTTATTCTCTGTAATATACACAGGAGCTGCTATTCTCTATAATATACACAGGGGCTGCTATTCTCTATAATATACACAGGAGCTGCTATTCTCTATAATATACACGGGCTGCTATTCACTATAATTTCCATGGGCTGCTATTCTCTATAATATACACAGGGGCTGCTATTCACTATAATATGCACAGGAGCTGCTATTCTCTATAATATACACAGGAGCTGCTATTCACTATAATATACACAGTGGCTGCTATTCTCTATAATATACACAGGAGCTGCTATTCTCTATAATATACACAGGAGCTGCTATTCACTATAATATACACAGGAGCTGCTATTCTCTATAATATACACAGGAGCTGCTATTCTCTATAATATACACAGGGGCTGCTATTCTCCATAATATACACTGGGGCTGTTATTCTCTATAATATACACAGGGGCTGCTATTCTCTATAATATACACAGGAGCTGCTATTCTCTATAATATACACAGTGGCTGCTATTCTCTATAATGTACGCAGGAGCTGCTATTCTCTATAATATACACAGGGGCTGTTATTCTCTATAATATACACAGGAGCTGCTATTCTCTATAATATACACAGGAGCTGCTATTCTCTATCATATACACAGGGGCTGCTATTCTCTAAAATATACACAGGGGCTGCAATTCTCTATAATATACACTGGGGCTGTTATTCTCTGTAATATGCACAGGAGCTGCTATTCTCTATAATATACACAGGGGCTGCTATTCTCTATAATATACACAGGGGCTGCTATTCTCTATAATATACACAGGAGCTGCTATTCTCTATAATATACACAGGGTCTGCTATTCACTATAATATGCACAGTGATTGCTATTCTCTATAATATACACAGGAGCTGTTATTCTCTGTAATATACACAGGAGCTGCTATTCTCTATAATATACACAGGGGCTGTTATTCTCTATAATATACACAAGAGCTGCTATTCTCTATAATATACACAGGAGCTGCTATTCTCTATAATATACACAGGGGCTGCTATTCTCTATAATATACATTCCGGCTGCTATTCACTATAATATACACGGGCTGCTATTCACTATAATTTCCACGGGCTGCTATTCTCTATAATATACACAGGGGCTGTTATTCTCTATAATATACACAGGAGCTGCTATTCTCTATAATATACACAGGAGCTGTTATTCTCTGTAATATACACAGGAGCTGCTATTCTCTATAATATACACAGGGGCTGCTATTCTCTATAATATACACAGGAGCTGCTATTCTCTATAATATACACGGGCTGCTATTCTCTATAATATACACAGGAGCTGCTATTCTCTATAATATACACAGGGGCTGTTATTCTCTATAATATACACAGGAGCTGCTATTCTCTATAATATACACAGGAGCTGCTATTCTCTATCATATACACAGGGGCTGCTATTCTCTAAAATATACACAGGGGCTGCAATTCTCTATAATATACACTGGGGCTGTTATTCTCTGTAATATGCACAGGAGCTGCTATTCTCTATAATATACACAGGGGCTGCTATTCTCTATAATACACACAGGGGCTGCTATTCTCTATAATATACACAGGGGCTGCTATTCTCTATAATATACACAGGGGCTGCTATTCTCTAAAATATACACAGGGGCTGCTATTCTCTCTAATAGATACAGGAGTTGCTGGACTCTGGAGAGAGAGGGAGAAGGCATATGTGAGAGGGAGAGATGGTGTGTTTATGTGAGTGAGCGAGGGTGCTAGAGAGAGAGAGAGCAGGAGTGTGTGAGAGGGAATGAGAGAGAAAGCGGGAGTGCATGAGAGGTAATGAGAGAGAGAGAACGGGAGTGTGTGAGAGGGAGTGAACGAGAGAGAAAGAGAGAGGGAGTGAGAGAGAGAGAGCAGGAGTGTGTGAGAGGGAATGAGAGAGAAAGCAGGAGTGTGTGAGAGGGAATGAGAGAGAGTGAGAGAGAGAGCGGGAGTGCGTGAGAGAGGGAGTGCGAGAGGGCGTGAGAGAGAGAGCGGGTGTGTGTGAGAGGGAGTGAACGAGAGAGTGAGAGAGAGAGAGGGAGTGTGAGAGAGAAGGAGTGCGAGAGAGAGAGCGAGAGTGGGTGGGAGAGAAAGCGATAGTGTGGGAGAGGGAATGAGAGAGAGAGAGAGCAGGAGTGTATGAGAGAAGGAGTGCGAGAGACAGAGAGCGGGTGTGTGAGAGAAAGAGTGTGAGAGAGAGAGAGCGGGAGTGTGTGAGAGGGAATGAGAGAGAAAGCGGGAGTGCATGAGAGGTAATGAGAGAGAGAGAGAGAGAGCAGGAGTGTGTGAGAGGGAGTGAACGAGAGAGAGAGAGAGAGAGAGGGAGTGAGTGAGAGAGAGAGAGCAGGAGTGTGTGGGAGGGAATGAGAGAGAAAGCAGGAGTGTGTGAGAGGGAATGAGAGAGAAAGCGGGAGTGTGTGAGAGGGAATGAGAGAGAGTGAGAGAGAGAGAGCGGGAGTGTGTGAGAGGCAATGAGAGAGAGAGCGGGATTGAGTGAGAGAAGGAGTGCGAGAGGGTGTGAGAGAGAGAGCGGGAGTGTGTGAGAGGGGGAGTGTGTGAGAGGGGGAATGTGTGAGAGAGAGAGAGTGTGAGAGAGGAAATGAATGCGAGAGAAAGAGAGAGAGAGAGCAGGAGTGTGTGAGAGGGAATGAGAGAGAAAGCGGGAGTGTGTGAGAGGGAATGAGAGAGAGTGAGAGAGAGAGCGGGATTGAGTGAGTGAAGGAGTGCGAGAGGGTGAGAGAGAGAGAGCGGGAGTGTGTGAGAGGGGGAGTGTGTGAGAGAGAGAGAGTGTGAGAGAGGAAATGAGTGCGAGAGAAAGAGAGAGAGAGCAGGAGTGTGTGAGAGGGAATGAGAGAGAAAGCGGGAGTGAATGAGAGGTAATGAGAGAGAGAGAGAGAGAGAGAGAGAGCGGGAGTGTGTGAGAGAGGAAGCGGTAGTGTGGGAGAGGGAATGAGAGAGAGAGAGAGAGAGCGGGTGTGTGAGAGAAAGAGTGTGAGAGAGAGAGAGCGGGAGTGTGTGAGAGAGAAAGCGGTAGTGTGGGAGAGGGAATGAGAGAGAGAGAGAGAGAGCGGGTGTGTGAGAGAAAGAGTGTGAGAGAGAGAGAGCAGGAGTGTGTGAGAGGGAATGAGAGAGAAAGCGGGAGTGCATGAGAGGTAATGAGAGAGAGAGAGAGAGAGAGAGAGAGAGCGGGAGTGTGTGAGAGGGAGTGAACGAGAGAGAGAGAGGGAGTGAGGGAGAGAGAGCAGGAGTGTGTGAGAGGGAATGAGAGAGAAAGCAGGAGTGTGTAAGAGGGAATGAGAGAGAAAGCGGGAGTGTGTGAGAGGGAATGAGAGAGAGTGAGAGAGAGAGCGGGAGTGTGTGAGAGGCAATGAGAGAGAGAGCGGGAGTGTGTGAGAGGGGGAGTGTATGAGAGAGAGAGAGTGTGAGAGAGGAAATGAGGGAGTGGGAGTGCGAGAGAAAGAGTGAGAGAGCAGGAGTGTGTGAGAGCATGAGTGCGAGAGAGAGAGAGCGGGAGTGTGTGGGAGAGAAAGCGGTAGTGTGGGAGAGGGAATGAGAGAGAGAGAGCGGGAGTGTGTGAGCGTGTATGGGAGTGAGGGAGAGAGAGAGGGAGTGTGTGAGCGTGTATGGGAGTGAGGGAGAGAGAGAGGGAGTGTGTGAGCGTGTATGGGAGTGAGGGAGAAAGAGAGGGAGTGTGTGAGCGTGTATGGGAGTGAGGGAGAGAGAGAGGGAGTGTGTGAGCGTGTATGGGAGTGAGGGAGAGAGAGAGGGAGTGTGTGAGCGTGTATGGGAGTGAGGGAGAGAGAGAGGGAGTGTGTGAGCGTGTATGGGAGTGAGGGAGAGAGAGAGGGAGTGTGTGAGCGTGTATGGGAGTGAGGGAGAGAGAGAGGGAGTGTGTGAGCGTGTATGGGAGTGAGGGAGAGAGAGAGGGAGTGTGTGAGCGTGTATGGGAGTGAGGGAGAGAGGGAGTGTGTGAGCGTGTATGGGAGTGAGGGAGAGAGAGAGGGAGTGTGTGAGCGTGTATAGGAGTGAGGGAGAGAGAGAGGGAGTGTGTGAGCGTGTATGGGAGTGAGGGAGAGAGAGAGGGAGTGTGTGAGCGTGTATGGGAGTGAGGGAGAGAGAGAGGGAGTGTGTGAGCGTGTATGGGAGTGAGGGAGAGAGAGAGGGAGTGTGTGAGCGTGTATGGGAGTGAGGGAGAGAGAGAGGGAGTGTGTGAGCGTGTATGGGAGTGAGGGAGAGAGAGAGGGAGTGTGTGAGCGTGTATGGGAGTGAGGGAGAGAGAGAGGGAGTGTGTGAGCGTGTATGGGAGTGAGGGAGAGAGAGAGGGAGTGTGTGAGCGTGTATGGGAGTGTTAGTCATGAAATTGCAATCAGTTCTGTCATCCTGGATTAATGATTACAAATGAAAAATGAAAATGATGAATTAAATATTTTAATGCAGATGTATTTTCAGGATTGATGAAATAGTTGGATTTGATGACACAGGACTTCTGGTGCATGTCGGGGGAGGTGGCCCCTTTAAGAGGACAAAGATTTTCATTCGTTCAACTTCTGAAAACTTTCTTCCACGGATTCCTTCATTTGTTTTATTTGTCTATTTTCCTCCTCCCCCGCTTATCCACCTCCCCCGGGCCCTCGTTCAAGTCTTGCACTGACACCAACGAGTTTCAGCAGGCTGACCGACTATGGGTGGCATCACTGGCAACCTGACTGTATCCTTGCCTCCGGTTCCTCCGCTCAACTGGGCTGTCCAGCAGAGGGAAAGGGGTCACTGGGTCACAGTGAAGGGGTAGAACGTTTGTTAGGGCCTTTAACCAAGGAATACGCCCCAAGGAATGATTATCAAACAGATTCTGACCCCGAGCCACATCATGAGATATTAGGGACCGGCAACCAAAAGCTCGGTCAAAGAGGTCGGTTTTTAAGGAGAGAGAGAGAGGCGGAGAGATTTAGGGAGGGAATTCCAGAGCTTAGGGCCCCCAGGCAGCTGAAGGCACGGCCGCCAATGGTGGAGAGATGGGAATCGGGGGATGGGCAAGAGGGCGGAATTGGAGGGAGCGCAGAGATCTCGGAGGGTTGTAGGGGCTGGAGGAGGTTACAGAGATAGGGAGGATTGTGGGGGCTGGAGGAGGTTACAGAGATAGGGAGGATTGTAGGGAAAGGAGGAGGTTACAGAGATAGGGAGGGTTGTAGGGACAGGAGGAGGTGACAGAGATAGGGTGGGTTGTAGGGGAAGGAGGGGGTTACAAAGATAGGGAGGGATGTAGGGGCTGGAGGGGGTTACAGAGATAGGGAGGGTCGAAGGGGCTGGAGGAGGTTACAGAGATCGGGAGGATCGAAGGGGCTGGAGGAGGTTACAGAGGTAGGGAGGGTCGAAGGGGCTGGAGGAGGTTACAGAGATAGGGAGGGTTGTAGGGGATGGAGGAGGTTACAGAGATAGGGAGGGTCGAAGGGGCTGGAGGAGGTTACAGAGATAGGGAGGGTCGAAGGGGCTGGAGGAGGTTACAGAGATAGGGAGGGTCGTAGGGGCTGGAGAAGGTTACTGAGATAGGGAGGGTCGTAGGGGCTGGAGGAGGTTACAGAGGTAGGGAGGGTTGTAGGTGCTGGAGGAGATTAGAGAGATAGGGAAGGTTGTAGGGGCTGGAAGAGATTAGAGAGATAGGGAGGGTTGTAGGGGCTGGACGAGGTTACAGAGATCGGGAGGGTTGTAGGGGCTGGAGGAGGTTACAGAGGTAGGGAGGGTTGTAGGGGCTGGAGGAGATTAGAGAGATAGGCAGGGTTGTAGGGGCTGGACGAGGTTACAGAGATAGGGAGGGTTGTAGGGGCTGGAGGAGGTTACAGAGGTAGGGAGGGTTGTAGGGGCTGGAGGAGATTAGAGAGATCGGGAGGGTTGTAGGGGCTGGAGGAGATTAGAGAGATAGGGAGGGTTGTCGGGGCTGGAGGGGGTTACAGAGATAGGGAGGGGGTGAGGAGGCCCTGGAGGGATTTGAAAATGCGGATGAGGATTTTTGAACTGGACTGGACTGCGAGACAATGTTGGTTAAACAAGCTGGAGTCAGAGCTCAGCTCCCTGGTCGAACGGTTTAACCCTTTTACACCTCGTCCCTCCCGGTTCCCGAGACCCCGACAGAGGGCGAGTTAACCCCTTCAGGAGCCCGGCGAGGTGCCCCTTCCCCTCACCTCCCCTCCCCCCGCCCCCCCCTTTTCCCCCCCCGCCCCCCCCCCCCCGGCAACACTGCACGAGCGGATTCCACTGTCCCTGAGACCCTAATCTGTGACGCATTTGCAATGTCACGGGTCAGTCTCTCGGGAGCCGTGGGGACTGCACCCGACCAGAGAACCGGCATCCGCACCGAGGAAGAGGGATTGGCGGGAGGTGGAGGGGGAGTGGGAGGGGGGAGGGAGGAGTGAGGCACTTGGAGAAAGGCGGGCAAACGCGTCGGATATTGTGCTGATCTATCTGAAACAGTCATTGATAAGGCGAATAAAGGAATGTGGATTTGCAGTCTCCATTTCTCATTGTCTGCTGAGTTTGAACAGACTCGACAGGGCACAGGACAGTGTGAAAATATTCACTGACAGGGCAGTATACACGAACTGGTCTGTGCAGAGACTGCGCTTTACAATTGGGATCGAATAATGGACACTAGCGTCCCAAAAGGGCTTCACAGCCGAAGAAGGACTGATTTTTATTTTGACGTACGCTCACTGTTGTAATGTAGGAAACGCAGCAGGCGATTTGCGCACAGCAAGATCCCACAAACAGCAATGTGATGATGACGCAGATCATCAGTTTTTTTTTTAGTGATGTTGGTTGAGGGATAAATATTGTCCCCAGGACACCGGGGAGAACTCCCCCACCGCCCCCCCCCCCACCCCCCCCGCCACCCCCTGCTCTTCTTCCAAATAGTGGCCGTGGGATCTTCTACACCCACCTGAGAGGGCAGACGGGGGCCTCGGTTTAATGTCACAACTGAAATACGGCACCTCCGACAGTGCGGCACTCCCTCAGTACTGACCCTGTGACAGTGCAGCACTCCCTCAGTACTGACCCCGTAACAGTGCAGCATTCCCTCTGTACTGACCCTCCGACAGTGCGGCACTCCCTCAGTACTGACCCTGCAGCAGTGCAGCACTCCCTCAGTACTGACCCTGTACCAGTGCAGCACTCCCTCAGTACTGATCCTGTACCAGTGCGGCACTCCCTCAGTACTGACCCTGTAACAGTGCAGCACTCCCTCAGTACTGACCCTCCGACAGTGCGGCACTCCCTCAGGACTGACCCTGCAGCAGTGCAGCACTCCCTCAGTAATGACCCTGCAACAGTGCAGCACTCCCTCAGTACTGACCCTGTACCAGTGCAGCACTCCCTCAGTACTGACCCTGTAACAGTGCAGCACTCCCTCAGTACTGACCCTGTAACAGTGCGGCACTCCCTCAGCACTGACCCTGCAGCAGTGCAGCACTCCCTCAGTACTGACCCTGAAACAGTGCGGCACTCCCTCAGTACTGACCCTGTAGCAGTGCAGCACTCCCTCAGTACTGACCCTGTACCAGTGCAGCACTCCCTCAGTACTGATCCTGTACCAGTGCGGCACTCCCTCAGTACTGACCCTGTAACAGTGCAGCACTCCCTCAGTACTGACCCTCCGACAGTGCGGCACTCCCTCAGGACTGACCCTGCAGCAGTGCAGCACTCCCTCAGTAATGACCCCGTAACAGTGCAGCATTCCCTCTGTACTGACCCTCCGACAGTGCGGCACTCCCTCAGTACTGACCCTGCAGCAGTGCAGCACTCCCTCAGTACTGACCCTGTACCAGTGCAGCACTCCCTCAGTACTGATCCTGTACCAGTGCGGCACTCCCTCAGTACTGACCCTGTAACAGTGCAGCACTCCCTCAGTACTGACCCTCCGACAGTGCGGCACTCCCTCAGGACTGACCCTGCAGCAGTGCAGCACTCCCTCAGTAATGACCCTGCAACAGTGCAGCACTCCCTCAGTACTGACCCTGTACCAGTGCAGCACTCCCTCAGTACTGACCCTGTAACAGTGCAGCACTCCCTCAGTACTGACCCTGTAACAGTGCGGCACTCCCTCAGCACTGACCCTGCAGCAGTGCAGCACTCCCTCAGTACTGACCCTGTAACAGTGCGGCACTCCCTCAGTACTGACCCTGTAGCAGTGCAGCACTCCCTCAGTACTGACCCTGTACCAGTGCAGCACTCCCTCAGTACTGATCCTGTACCAGTGCGGCACTCCCTCAGTACTGACCCTGTAACAGTGCAGCACTCCCTCAGTACTGACCCTCCTACAGTTCGGCACTCCCTCAGGACTGACCCTGCAGCAGTGCAGCACTCCCTCAGTAATGACCCCGTAACAGTGCAGCATTCCCTCTGTACTGACCCTCCGACAGTGCGGCACTCCCTCAGTACTGACCCTGCAGCAGTGCAGCACTCCCTCAGTACTGATCCTGTACCAGTGCGGCACTCCCTCAGTACTGACCCTGTAACAGTGCGGCACTCCCTCAGCACTGACCCTGCAGCAGTGCAGCACTCCCTCAGTACTGACCCTGTAACAGTGCGGCACTCCCTCAGTACTGACCCTGAAGCAGTGCAGCACTCCCTCAGTACTGATCCTGTACCAGTGCGGCACTCCCTCAGTACTGACCCTGTAACAGTGCGGCACTCCCTCAGTACTGACCCTGTAACAGTGCAGCACTCCCTCAGCACTGACCCTGTAACAGTGCTGCACTCCCTCGGTACTGACCCTCTAACAGTGCAGCACTCCCTCAGTACTGACCGTGTAGCAGTGCAGCACTCACTCAGTAATGACCCTGCAACAGTGCGGCACTCCCTCAGTACTGACACTGCAACAGTGCAGCACTCCCTCAGTACTGACCCCGTAACAGTGCGGCACTCCCTCAGTACTGACCCTGTAACAGTGCAGCACTCCTTCAGTACAGACCCTGTAACAGTGCGGCGCTCCCTCAGGACTGACCCTGCAGCAGTGCAGCACTCCCTCAGTAATGACCCTGTAACAGTGCGGCAATCCCTCAGTACTGACCCTGTAACAGTGCGGCACTCCCTGAGTACTGAACCTGTAGCAGTGCAGCACTCCCTCAGTACTGACCCTGTAACAGTGCTGCACTCCCTCGGTACTGACCCTGTAACAGTGCAGCACTCCCTCAGTACTGACCCTGTAGCAGTGCAGCACTCACTCAGTAATGACCCTGCAACAGTGCGGCACTCCCTCAGTACTGACACTGCAACAGTGCGGCACTCCCTCAGTACTGAACCTGAAACAGTGCGGCACTCCCTCAGTACTGACCCTGTAGCAGTGCAGCACTCCCTCAGTACTGACCCTGTAGCAGTGCAGCACTCCCTCAGTAATGACCCTGTAACAGTGCGGCACTCCCTCAGCACTGACCCTGTAACAGTGCGCCACTCCCTCAGCACTGACCCTGTAACAGTGAAGCAATGGTTTTTGGAGGTACCTGGTTATAGATGTTTTCATAAGATTAGGAATGGTGGTAAAAGAGGTGGGGGGGTGGCATTGTTAGTTAGAAATAGTGTAACAACTGCTGAAAGAATTTTCGAGGAGGATCTGCCGACTGAGGCACTGTGGGTTGAGGTCAGGAACAGGAAAGGAGCAGTCACCTTGATGGGAGTTTTCTATAGGCCCCCCAATAGCAGCAGGGAGGTGGAAGAGCAGATTGGGAAACAGATTTTGGAAAGGAGCAGAAGTCACAGGGTAGTAATTATGGGGGATTTCAACTTCCCAAATATTGATTGGCAACTCTTTAGATCGAATAGTTTGGATGGGGTAGTGTTTGTGCAGTATGTCCAGGAAGCTTTTCTGACTCAGTATGTAGACTGCCCGACCAGAGGGGAGGCAATATTGGATTTGGTACTAGGTAATGAACCAGGGCAAGTGATAGAGCTGTTGGTGGGCGAGCACTTTGGAGATAGTGATCACAATTCTGTAGCATTCACTGTGGTAATGGAGAGGGATAGGTATGTGCAACAGGGCAAGGTTTACAATTGGGGGAAGGGTAGATATGATGCTGTCAGGCAGGAACTGAGGAGCATAAGTTGGGAGCATATGCTGGCAGGGAAGGGCACGGTCGAAATGTGGAACTTTTTCAAGGAGCAGATAGTAGGGGCCATTGATAAGCATGTCCCTGTCAGACAGGGAAGGGATGGTCATGTGAGGGAACCGTGGTTGACAAGAGAGGTTGAGAGTCTTGTTAGGAAGAAGAAGGATGCGTATATAAAGTTGAGGAAAAAGGGCACAGGCATAGCTCTGGAGGGATACAAGATGGCCAGGAAGGATCTGAAGAAAGGGATTAGGAGAGCTAAGAGAGGGCATGAAAAATGCTTGGCGGGTAGGATAAAAGAAAACCCCAAGGCCTTTTACGCGTATGTCAGAAATATGAGGATGACTAGGGGGACCATAGGTCCGGTCAAGGACAATAGCGGGAGACTGTGTGTTGAGCCGGAAGAGATAAGTGAGGTTTTGAATGAGTACTTCTCTTCGGTATTTACGAATGAGAAGGGGTGTATTACTGAAGAGGACGGTGGGAAGCAGACTGGTAAGCTCGAGGAAGTGCTCGTTAGGAGGGAAGATGTGTTGGGGTTTTTGAATAACTTGAAGATAGACAAGTCTCCCGGGCCTGACGGGGTATATCCAAGGATGTTATGGGAAGCAAGGGATGAAATTGCAGAGCCGCTGGCAATGATCTTTTCATCTTCTCTGCTGACGGGGGTGGTACCAGGTGATTGGAGGGTGGCAAATGTTGTGCCCCTGTTCAAGAAAGGGAATAGGAACAACCCTGGGAATTACAGGCCAGTTAGTCTTACTTCGGTGGTAGGCAAGTTGATGGAAAAGGTGCTGAGGGATAGGATTTCTGAGCATCTGGAAAGACACTGCTTGATTCGGGACAGTCAGCACGGTTTTGTGAGGGGTAGGTCTTGCCTCACAAGCCTGATTGAATTCTTTGAGCAGGTGACCAAGCAAGTGGATGAGGGTAAACCAGTGGATGTGGTGTACATGGATTTTAGTAAGGCATTTGATAAGGTCCCCCATGGTAGACTTATGGAGAAAGTCAGGAGGCATGGGATAGTGGGGAATGTGGCCAGTTGGATTAAGAATTGGCTAACTGATAGAAGGCAGAGAGTGGTCTTAGATGGTAAATACTCAGCCTGGAGCCCAGTTACCAGTGGCGTGCCGCAGGGATCAGTTCTGGGTCCTCTCCTGTTTGTGATTTTTATTAACGACTTGGATGAGGAAGTCGAAGGGTGGGTCAGTAAATTTGCAGATGATACAAAGGTTGGTGGAGTTGTGGATACCGAGGAGGGCTATTGTCGTCTGCAAAGGGACTTGGATAGGTTGCAGTGCTGGGCTGAAAAGTGGCAGATGGAGTTTAACCCTGAAAAGTGTGAGGTCGTCCATTTTGGAAGGACAAACATGAATGCAAAATACTGGGTTAACGGTAGGGTTCTTGGGCATGTGGAGGAGCAGAGAGACCTTGGGGTCTATGTGCATAGATCATTGAAAGTTGCAACTCAAGTGGATAGGGCTGTGAAGAAGGCATATGGGGTGTTAGCGTTCATTAGCAGAGGGATTGAATTTAAGAGCCGTGAGGTGATGATGCAGCTGTACAGGACCTTGGTAAGGCCTCATTTGGAGTACTGTGTGCAGTTCTGGTCGCCTCATTTTAGGAAGGATGTGGAAGCCTTGGAGAGGGTGCAGAGGAGATTTACCAGGATGTTGCCTGGAATGGAGAATAAGTCTTACGAGGAAAGGCTGAACATTCTAGGCCTCTTCTCATTAGAAAGGAGAAGGATGAGGGGTGACATGATAGAGGTTTATAAGATGATCAGGGGAATAGATAGGGTAGACAGTCAGAAACTTTTTCCCCGGGTGGAGCAAAGCGTTACAAGGGGTCATAAATTTAAGGTGAAGGGTGGGAGATATAAGGGGGATGTCAGGGGAAGGTTCTTTACCCAGAGAGTGGTCGAGGCATGGAATGCCTTGCCCGGGGAAGTTGTTGAGTCAGAAACTTTAGGGACTTTCAAAAGGCTTTTGGATAGGTATATGGATAAAGGAGAATGATGGGGTATAGATTAAATTGTCCTTGACAGAGGACAAAGGATCGGCACAACATTGTGGGCCGAAGGGCCTGTTCTGTGCTGTATGTTCTATGTTCTATGTTCTATGTTCACTCCCTCAGCACTGATCCTGTAACATTGCAGCACTCCCTCAGCACTGACCCTGTAACAGTGCGGCACTCCCTCAGTACTGACCCTGTAACAGTGCGTCACCCCCTCAGTACTGACCCTGTAACAGTGCGGCACTCCCTCAGCACTGACCTTGTAACAGTGCAGCATTCCATAAGTACTGATCCTGTAACAGTGCAGCACTCCCTCAGTTCTGACCCTGTAGCAGTGCAGCACTCCCTCAGTAATGACCCTGTAACAGTGTGGCACTCCCTCAGTACTGACCCTGTAGCAGTGCAGCACTCCCTCAGTGCTGACCCTGTAACAGTGCAGCACTCCCTCAGTACTGACACTGTAACAGTGCAGCACTCCCTCAGTGCTGATCCTGTAACAGTGCAGCACTCCCTCAGTAATGACCCTGTCGCAGTGCGGCACTCCCTCAGTACTGACCCTGTAACAGTGCTGCACTCCCTCAGTACTGACGCTGTAGCAGTGCAGCACTCCCTCAGTACTGACCCTGTAACAGTGCAGCACTCCCTCAGTACTGACCCTGTAACAGTGCAGCACTCCCTCAGTACTGACCCTGTAACAGTGCGGCACTCCCTCAGCACTGACCCTGTAACAGTGCGCCACTCCCTCAGCACTGACCCTGTAACAGTGCAGCACTCCCTCAGCACTGATCCTGTAACATTGCAGCACTCCCTCAGCACTGACCCTGTAACAGTGCGGCACTCCCTCAGTACTGACCCTGTAACAGTGCGTCACCCCCTCAGTACTGACCCTGTAACAGTGCGGCACTCCCTCAGCACTGACCTTGTAACAGTGCAGCATTCCATAAGTACTGATCCTGTAACAGTGCAGCACTCCCTCAGTACTGACCCTGTAGCAGTGCAGCACTCCCTCAGTAATGACCCTGTAACAGTGTGGCACTCCCTCAGTACTGACCCTGTAGCAGTGCAGCACTCCCTCAGTGCTGACCCTGTAACAGTGCAGCACTCCCTCAGTACTGACACTGTAACAGTGCAGCACTCCCTCAGTGCTGATCCTGTAACAGTGCAGCACTCCCTCAGTAATGACCCTGTCGCAGTGCGGCACTCCCTCAGTACTGACCCTGTAACAGTGCAGCACTCCCTCAGTACTGACCCTGTAGCAGTGCTGCACTCCCTCAGTACTGACGCTGTAGCAGTGCAGCACTCCCTCAGTACTGACCCTGTAACAGTGCAGCACTCCCTCAGTACTGACCCTGTAACAGTGCAGCACTCCCTCAGTACTGACCCTGTAACAGTGCAGCACTCCCGCAGCACTGACCCTGTAGCAGTGCAGCACTTCCTCAGAACTGACCCTGTAGCAGTGCAGCACTCCCGCAGCACTGATCCTGTAACAGTGCAGCACTCCCTCAGCACTGACCCTGTAACAGTGCAGCACTCCCTCAGTACTGACCCTGTAACAGTGCAGCACTCCCTCAGTACTGACCCTGTAACAGTGCAGCACTCCCTCAGCACTGACCCTGTAACAGTGCAGCACTCCCGCAGCACTGACCCTGTAGCAGTGCAGCACTTCCTCAGAACTGACCCTGTAGCAGTGCAGCACTCCCGCAGCACTGATCCTGTAACAGTGCAGCACTCCCTCAGCACTGACCCTTTAACAGTGCAGCACTCCCTCAGCACTGACCCTGTAACAGTGCAGCACTCCCTCAGCACTGACCCTGTAACAGTGCAGCACTCCCTCAGCAAGGACCCTCCGACTGTGCAGCACTCCCTCTGTACTGACCCTATAACATTGCAGCCCTCCCTCAGTACTGACCCTCTAGCAGTGCAGCATTCCCTCTGCTCTGACCCTGCAGCAGTGCAGCACTCCCTCATTCCTGACCCTGCAACAGTGCAGCACTCCCTCAGTACTGACCCTATAACAGTGCAGCCCTCCCTCAATACTGATCCTTTAGCAGTGCAGCACTCCCTCAGTACTGACCCTGTGACAGTGCAGCACTCCCTCATTCCTGACCCTGCAACAGTGCAGCACTCCCTCAGTACTGATCCTATAACAGTGCTGCCCTCCCTCAGTACTGACCCTGCAACAGTGCAGCACTCCCTCAGTACTGATCCTATAACAGTGCTGCCCTCCCTCAGTACTGACCCTGTAACAGTGCGGCACTCCCTCAGTACTGACCCTGCAACAGTGCAGCACTCCCTCAGTACTGACCCTGCAGCAGTGCAGCACTCCCTCAGTACTGACCCTGCAGCAGTGCAGCACTCCCTCAGTACTGACCCTGCAACAGTGCAGCACTCCCTCAGTACTGACCCTGCAACAGTGCAGCACTCCCTCAGTACTGACCCTGCAACAGTGCGCCACTCCCTCAGTACTGACCCTCCGACAGTGCAGCACTCCCTCTGCACTGACCCTGTTGCTGTGCAGCACTCCCTCAGTACTGAACCTGTAGCAGTGCAGCACTCCCTCAGTACTGACCCTGTAACAGTGCAGCACTCCCTCAGCACTGACCCTGTTGCAGTGCAGCACTCCCTCAGCACTGACCCTGTAGCAGTGCAGCACTCCCTCAGTACTGACCCTGTAACAGTGCGGCACTCCCTCAGTACTGACCCTGTAACAGTGCGGCACTCCCTCAGTACTGACCCTGTAACAGTGCAGCATTCCCTCAGTACTGACCCTGTAGCAGTGCAGCACTCCCTCAGTACTGATCCTGTAACAGTGCGGCACTCCCTCAGTACTGAACCTGTAACAGTGCAGCACTCCTTCAGTACTGACCCGGTAGCAGTGCAGCACTCCCTCAGTACTGACCCTGTAACAGTGCGGCACTCCCTCAGGACTGACCCTGCAGCAGTGCAGCACTCCCTCAGTAATGACCCTGTAACAGTGCGGCAATCCCTCAGTACTGACCCTGTAACAGTGCGGCACTCCCTCAGTACTGACCCTGTAGCAGTGCAGCACTCCCTCAGTACTGACCCTGTAACAGTGCGGCACTCCCTCAGTACTGACCCTGTAACAGTGCGGCACTCCCTCAGCACTGACCCTGTAACAGTGCTGCACTCCCTCGGTACTGACCCTGTAACAGTGCAGCACTCCCTCAGTACTGACCCTGTAGCAGTGCAGTACTCACTCAGTAATGACACTGCAACAGTGCGGCACTCCCTCAGTACTGACACTGCAACAGTGCGGCACTCCATCAGTACTGACCCTGAAACAGTGCGGCACTCCCTCAGTACTGACCCTGTAGCAGTGCAGCACTCCCTCAGTACTGACCCTGTAGCAGTGCAGCACTCCCTCAGTAATGACCCTGTAACAGTGCGGCACTCCCTCAGCACTGACCCTGTAACAGTGCGCCACTCCTTCAGCACTGACCCTGTAACAGTGCAGCACTCCCTCAGCAATGATCCTGTAACATTGCAGCACTCCCTCAGCACTGACCCTGTAACAGTGCAGCACTCCCTCAGTACTGACCCTGTTGCAGTGCAGCACTCCCTCAGTACTGACCCTGTAACAGTGCGGCACTCCCTTAGTACTGACCCTGTAACAGTGCGGCACCCCCTCAGTACTGACCCTGTAACAGTGCGGCACTCCCTCAGCACTGACCTTGTAACAGTGCAGCACTCCCTCAGTACTGATCCTGTAACAGTGCAGCACTCCCTCAGTACTGACCCTGTAGCAGTGCAGCACTCCCTCAGTAATGACCCTGTAACAGTGCGGCACTCCCTCAGTACTGACCCTGAAACAGTGCGGCACTCCCTCAGTACTGACCCTGTAGCAGTGCAGCACTCCCTCAGTACTGACCCTGTAGCAGTGCAGCACTCCCTCAGTAATGACCCTGTAACAGTGCGGCACTCCCTCAGCACTGACCCTGTAACAGTGCGCCACTCCTTCAGCACTGACCCTGTAACAGTGCAGCACTCCCTCAGCAATGATCCTGTAACATTGCAGCACTCCCTCAGCACTGACCCTGTAACAGTGCAGCACTCCCTCAGTACTGACCCTGTTGCAGTGCAGCACTCCCTCAGTACTGACCCTGTAGCAGTGCGGCACTCCCTTAGTACTGACCCTGTAACAGTGCGGCACCCCCTCAGTACTGACCCTGTAACAGTGCGGCACTCCCTCAGCACTGACCTTGTAACAGTGCAGCACTCCCTCAGTACTGATCCTGTAACAGTGCAGCACTCCCTCAGTACTGACCCTGTAGCAGTGCAGCACTCCCTCAGTAATGACCCTGTAACAGTGCGGCACTCCCTCAGTACTGACCCTGTAACAGTGCGGCACTCCCTCAGTACTGACCCTGTAACAGTGCGGCACTCCCTCAGTACTGACCCTGTAACAGTGCGTCACCCCCTCAGTACTGACCCTGTAACAATGCGGCACTCCCTCAGCACTGACCTTGTAACAGTGCAGCACTCCCTCAGTACTGATCCTGTAACAGTGCAGCACTCCCTCAGTACTGACCCTGTAGCAGTGCAGCACTCCCTCAGTAATGACCCTGTAACAGTGTGGCACTCCCTCAGTACTGACCCTGTAGCAGTGCAGCACTCCCTCAGTGCTGACCCTGTAACAGTGCAGCACTCCCTCAGTACTGACACTGTAACAGTGCAGCACTCCCTCAGTGCTGATCCTGTAACAGTGCAGCACTCCCTCAGTACTGACCCTGTCGCAGTGCGGCACTCCCTCAGTACTGACCCTGTAACAGTGCAGCACTCCCTCAGTACTGACCCTGTAACAGTGCAGCACTCCCCCAGTAATGACCCTGTAGCAGTGTAGCACTCCCTCAGTACTGACCCTGTAGCAGTGCAGCACTCCGTCAGTACTGACCCTCCGACAGTGCAGCACTCCCTCAGTACTGACCCTGTAACAGTGCAGCACTCCCTCAGTACTGACCCTGTAACAGTGCAGCACTCCCCCAGTAATGACCCTGTAGCAGTGTAGCACTCCCTCAGTACTGACCCTGTAGCAGTGCAGCACTCCGTCAGTACTGACCCTCCGACAGTGCAGCACTCCCTCAGTACTGACCCTGTAGCAGTGCGGCACTCCCTCAGCACTGACCCTGTAGCACTGCAGCACTCCCTCAATACTGACCCTGTAGCAGTGCGGCACTCCCTCAGTACTGACCCTGTAGCAGTGCAGCACTCCCTCAGTAATGACCCTGTCGCAGTGCTGCACTCCCTCAGTACTGACGCTGTAGCAGTGCAGCACTCCCTCAGTACTGACCCTGTAACAGTGCAGCACTCCCTCAGTACTGACCCTGTAACAGTGCAGCACTCCCTCAGTACTGACCCTGTAACAGTGCAGCACTCCCGCAGCACTGACCCTGTAGCAGTGCAGCACTTCCTCAGAACTGACCCTGTAGCAGTGCAGCACTCCCGCAGCACTGACCCTGTAACAGTGCAGCACTCCCTCAGCACTGACCCTTTAACAGTGCAGCACTCCCTCAGCACTGACCCTGTAACAGTGCAGCACTCCCTCAGCACTGACCCTGTAACAGTGCAGCACTCCCTCAGCAAGGACCCTCCGACTGTGCAGCACTCCCTCTGTACTGACCCTGTAACAGTGCAGCATTCCCTCTGCTCTGACCCTGTAGCAGTGCAGCACACCCTAATTCCTGACCCTGCAACAGTGCAGCACTCCCTCAGTACTGACCCTATAACATTGCAGCCCTCCCTCAGTACTGACCCTCTAGCAGTGCAGCATTCCCTCTGCTCTGACCCTGTAGCAGTGCAGCACTCCCTCATTCCTGACCCTGCAACAGTGCAGCACTCCCTCAGTACTGACCCTATAACAGTGCAGCCCTCCCTCAATACTGATCCTTTAGCAGTGCAGCACTCCCTCAGTACTGACCCTGTGACAGTGCAGCACTCCCTCATTCCTGACCCTGCAACAGTGCAGCACTCCCTCAGTACTGATCCTATAACAGTGCAGCCCTCCCTCAGTACTGACCCTGTAACAGTGCGGCACTCCCTCAGTACTGACCCTGCAACAGTGCAGCACTCCCTCAGTACTGACCCTGGAACAGTGCGGCACTCCAGCAGTACTGACCCTGCAGCAGTGCAGCACTCTCTCAGTACTGACCCTGCAACAGTGCAGCACTCCCTCAGTACTGACCCTGCAACAGTGCAGCACTCCCTCAGTACTGACCCTGCAACAGTGCGCCACTCCCTCAGTACTGACCCTCCGACAGTGCAGCACTCCCGCAGCACTGACCCTGTAGCAGTGCAGCACTTCCTCAGAACTGACCCTGTAACAGTGCAGCACTCCCTCAGCACTGACCCTTTAACAGTGCAGCACTCCCTCAGCACTGACCCTGTAACAGTGCAGCACTCCCTCAGCACTGACCCTGTAACAGTGCAGCACTCCCTCAGCAAGGACCCTCCGACTGTGCAGCACTCCCTCTGTACTGACCCTGTAACAGTGCAGCATTCCCTCTGCTCTGACCCTGTAGCAGTGCAGCACTCCCTAATTCCTGACCCTGCAACAGTGCAGCACTCCCTCAGTACTGACCCTATAACATTGCAGCCCTCCCTCAGTACTGACCCTCTAGCAGTGCAGCATTCCCTCTGCTCTGACCCTGTAGCAGTGCAGCACTCCCTCATTCCTGACCCTGCAACAGTGCAGCACTCCCTCAGTACTGACCCTATAACAGTGCAGCCCTCCCTCAATACTGATCCTTTAGCAGTGCAGCACTCCCTCATTCCTGACCCTGCAACAGTGCAGCACTCCCTCAGTACTGATCCTATAACAGTGCAGCACTCCCTCAGTACTGACCCTGTAACAGTGCGGCACTCCCTCAGTACTGACCCTGCAACAGTGCAGCACTCCCTCAGTACTGACCCTGTAACAGTGCGGCACTCCCTCAGTACTGACCCTGCAGCAGTGCAGCACTCCCTCAGTACTGACCCTGGAACAGTGCAGCACTCCCTCAGTACTGACCCTGCAACAGTGCAGCACTCCCTCAGTACTGACCCTATAACATTGCAGCCCTCCCTCAGTACTGACCCTCTAGCAGTGCAGCATTCCCTCTGCTCTGACCCTGTAGCAGTGCAGCACTCCCTCAATACTGATCCTGTTGCAGTGCAGCACTCCCTCAGTACTGACCCTGTGACAGTGCAGCACTCCCTCATTCCTGACCCTGTAACAGTGCAGCACTCCCTCAGTACTGATCCTATAACAGTGCAGCCCTCCCTCAGTACTGACCCTGTAACAGTGCGGCACTCCCTCAGTACTGACCCTGCAACAGTGCAGCACTCCCTCAGTACTGACCCTGTAACAGTGCAGCACTCCCTCAGTACTGACCCTGCAACAGTGTGCCACTCCCTCAGTACTGACCCTCCGACAGTGCAGCACTCCCTCTGCACTGACCCTGTTGCTGTGCAGCACTCCCTCAGTACTGAACCTGTAGCAGTGCAGCACTCCCTCAGTACTGACCCTGTAACAGTGCAGCACTCCCTCAGCACTGACCCTGTTGCAGTGCAGCACTCCCTCAGCACTGACCCTGTTGCAGTGCAGCACTCCCTCAGCACTGACCCTGTAGCAGTGCAGCACTCCCTCAGTACTGACCCTGTAACAGTGCAGCACTCCCTTAGTACTGACCCTGTAACAGTGTGGCACTCCTTCAGTACTGACGCTGTAACAGTGCAGCACTCCCTCAGTCCTGACCCTGTAGCAGTGCAGCACTCCTCAGTACTGACCCTGTAATAGTGCAGCACTCCCTCAGTACTGACCCTGTAGCAGTGCAGCACTCCCTCAGCAAGCACCCTCCGACAGTGCAGCATTCCCTCAGTAATGACCCTGTAGCAGTGCAGCACTCCCTCAGCACTGACCCTGTAGCAGTGCAGCACTCCCTCAGTACTGACCCTGTAACAGTGCAGCACTCCCTCAGCACTGACCCAGTAATAGTGCAGCACTCCCTCAGCAAGGACCCTCCGACAGTGCAGCATTCCCTCAGTAATGACCCTGTAGCAGTGCAGCACTCCCTCAATACTGATCCTGTAGCAGTGCAGCACTCCCTCAGTACTGACCCTGTAACAGTGCAGCACTCCCTCAGTACTGACCCTGTAACAGTGCGGCACTCCCTCAGTACTGACCCTGTAACACTGCAGCACTCCCTCAGTACTGACCCTGTAGCAGTGCAGCACTCCCTCAGTACTGACCCTGTAACAGTGCAGCACTCCCTCAGTACTGACCCTGTAACAGTGCGGCACTCCCTCAGGACTGACCCTCTGACAGTGCAGCACTCCCTCAGTACTGACCCTGTAACAGTGCAGCACTCCCTCAGTACTGACCCTGTGACAGTGCAGCATTCCCTCTGCTCTGACCCTGTAGCAGTGCAGCACTCCCTCAGTACTGACCCTGTGACAGTGCAGCAGTCCCTCTGTACTGACCATCCGACAGTGCAGCATTCCCTCTGCTCTGACCCTGTAGCCGTGCAGCACTCCCTCAGTACTGACCCTGTGACAGTGCAGCACTCCCTCAGTACTGACCCTGTAACATTGCGGCACTCCCTCAGTACTGACACTCCGACAGTGCAGCAGTCCCTCTGTACTGACCCTCCGACAGTGCAGCATTCCCTCTGCTCTGACGCTGTAGCGGTTCAGCACTCCCTCAGTACTGACCCTGTAGCAGTGCAGCACTCCCTCAGTACTGACCCTGTAGCAGTGCAGCACTCCCTCAGTACTGACCCTGTAACAGTGCAGCACTCCCTCAGCACTGACCCTGTAACAGTGCAGCACTCCCTCAGCACTGACCCAGTAATAGTGCAGCACTCCCTCAGCAAGGACCCTCCGACAGTGCAGCATTCCCTCAGTAATGACCCTGTAGCAGTGCAGCACTCCCTCAGCACTGATCCTGTAGCAGTGCAGCACTCCCTCAGTACTGACCCTGTAACAGTGCAGCACTCCCTCAGCACTGACCCAGTAATAGTGCAGCACTCCCTCAGCAAGGACCCTCCGACAGTGCAGCATTCCCTCAGTAATGACCCTGTAGCAGTGCAGCACTCCCTCAATACTGATCCTGTAGCAGTGCAGCACTCCCTCAGTACTGACCCTGTAACAGTGCAGCACTCCCTCAGTCCTGACCCTGTAACAGTGCGGCGCTCCCTCAGTACTGACCCTGTAACAGTGCAGCACTCCCTCAGTACTGACCCTGTAGCAGTGCAGCACTCCCTCAGTACTGACCCTGTAACAGTGCAGCACTCCCTCAGTACTGACCCTGTAACAGTGCGGCACTCCCTCAGTACTGACCCTGTAGCAGTGCAGCACTCCCTCAGTACTGACCCTGTGACAGTGCAGCAGTCCCTCTGTACTGACCATCCGACAGTGCAGCATTCCCTCTGCTCTGACCCTGTAGCCGTGCAGCACTCTCTCAGTACTGACCCTGTGACAGTGCAGCACTCCCTCAGTACTGACCCTGTAACATTGCGGCACTCCCTCAGTACTGACACTCCGACAGTGCAGCAGTCCCTCTGTACTGACGCTGTAGCGGTGCAGCACTCCCTCAGTACTGACCCTGTGACAGTGCTGCACTCCCACAGTACTGACCCTGTAACAGTGCAGCACTCCCTCAGTACTGAACCTGTAACAGTGCGGCACTCCCTCAGCACTGACCCTGTAGCAGTGCGGCACTCCCTCAGTACTGACCCTGTAGCAGTGCAGCACTCCCTCAATACTGACCCTGTAACAGTGCAGCACTCCCTCAGTCCTGACCCTGTAACAGTGCAGCACTCCTTCAGTACTGACCCTCTGACAGTGCAGCACTCCCTCAGTACTGACCCTGTTACAGTGCAGCACTCCCTCAGCACTGACCCTGTAGCAGTGCAGCACTCCCTCAGTACTGACACTGTAGCAGTGCAGCACTCCCTCAGTACTGACCCTGTAGCAGTGCAGCACTCCCTCAGTACTGACCCTGTAACAGTGCAGCACTCCCTCAGTACTGACCCTGTAACAGTGCAGCACTCCCTCAGTACTGACCCTGTAACAGTGCAGCACTCCCTCAGTACTGACACTGGGGAGCGTTGTCCTTGATTATGAGCTGTTTAAGTCGCCTTGAACCCTCCTTGCACCCTCTGCACAGCTCACATTCCCTCCTAGTTTTGTGTCATCAGCAAATTTGGAAATATTCCATTGGGTCTCCACTCCGAATCATGTCTATATGTTGTGAACATCTGTGTACCCAGCACTGATCCCTGCGGTACCCCACGAGTAACAGCCTGACATCCCGAGAATGACCCGCTTTATCCTACTCTCTGTTATCTGTCTGCTCATCAACCTGGAGGCAGCTGAGCTGAGGTCAGTTCAGAAGAAAGCCCTCTCTCTGCAGAGGAAAATGATGCAGAGTAGATAGAGAGAGGTGTGATCCTCACTTCATATATGCATTGCCAATACCTATCTCTTTGAAATGAAACGAAACAACATCTTGCATCAACTCTGCTTGTTTAACTTTAGTGAGGCTTCATTGATGCGCCAATGTGTTCCTCAACTTCCTTTCTGCTGTGTCACTGGGCAGGGTGTAGAAATCCTTAATGTAGGGCATAAACCCCCCAACCCGATCCACTGAGAGAACAGAGGAAAACTCGACCAGTGACTCGCATTGCTGACGGAAGGAATACCCAACTGCATCACAGACAGAAGGTTGTGGCTTTCATTCTCGACTCCAGAGACTTGTGCACAAAATTCCAGATCGACTCTCCAGTACTGAGGGAGTGCCGCACTGTCTGAGGGTCAGTACTGAGGGAGTGCCGCACTGTCTGAGGGTCAGTTCTGAGGGAGTGCTGCACTATCGGAGGGTCAGTACTGACGGAGTGCCGCACTGTCGGAGGGTCAGTACTGAGGGAGTGCCGCACTGTCTGAGGGTCCGTACTGAGGGAGTGCCGCACTGTCGGAGGGTCAGTACTGAGGGAGTGCCGCACTGTCGGAGGGACAGTACTGAGGGAGAGCTGCACTGTCGGAGGGTCAGTACTGAGGGAGTGCCGCACTGTCTGAGGGTCAGTGCTGAGGGAGTGCCATACTGTCAGAGGGTCAGTACTGAGGGAGTGCTGCACTGTCTGAGGGTCCGTACTGAGGGAGTGCTGCACTGTCGGAGGGTCAGTACTGAGGGAGTGCCGCACTGTCGGAGGGTCAGTACTGAGGGAGCGCTGCACTGTCGGAGGGTCAGTACTGAGGGAGTGCTGCACTGTCGGAGGGTCAGTACTGAGGGAGTGCCGCACTGTCGGAGGGTCAGTACTGAGGGAGTGCCGCACTGTCGGAGGGTCAGTACTGAGGGAGTGCTGCCCTGTCGGAGAGTCAGTACTGAGGGAGTGCCGCACTGTCGGAGGGTCAGTACTCACGGAGTGCCGCACTGTCGGAGGGTCAGTCCTGAGGGAGTGCTGCACCGTCAGAGGGTCAGTACTGAGGGAGTGCCGCACTGTCGGAGGGTCAGTACTGACGGAGTGCCGCAATGTCGGAGGGTCAGTACTGAGGGAGTGCCGCACTGTCGGAGGGTCAGTACTGACGGAGTGCCGCAATGTCGGAGGGTCAGTCCTGAGGGAGTGCTGCACTGAATCTATTTCCACATTTTCACTGGGTGACGTCAGGAATCACTTCTTCACACAAAGGGGAGTGGGAATCTGGAACTCTCTCCCCCCAAAAAAGCTGTCGAGGTCGGGGGGTCAGTTGGAAATTTCAAAACCTGAGATTGATGGATTTTTATTGGGTGAGGGGATGAAGGGTTACAGAACCAAGGCTGGGGAGATGGAGTGAAGATACAGATTAGTCATGATCTCATTGAATGGAGGAACAGGCTCGAGGGGCTGAATGGCCTCCTCCTGTTCTGATGGTATCAGGCTTGAGGGGCTGAATGTGCCAAGTCCTGTTGCTATGGCAACAGGCTCGAGGGGCCTAATTGGCCATCTCATATAAGAGCCCGACAACGCACGGTCCTATTTCCACCTTGATCTGACAGGAACCCAGTTCTGGCACATCGACCTCAAGGGTTTTCATATCCAGAACCAATAGTGAAAAACTGGGCACAACCACAGAGGATCAAGTGGGACCCATTTGAGGGCATTCTAACCATCTCCCCTTGACATTCAATGGCATTACCATCGCTGAATCCCCCCACTGCCAACATCCTGGGGGTCACCATTGACCAGAAACTGAACTGCAGCAGCTACATAAATACCGTGGCTACAAGAGCAGGTCAGAGGCTGGGAATCCTGCGGTGAGTAACTCACCTCCTGACTCCCCAAAGCCTGTCCACCATCTACAAGGCACAAGTCAGGAGTGTGATGGAATACTCTCCACTTGCCTGGATGGGTGCAGCTCCAACAGCCCTCAAGAAGCTCGACACCATCCAGGACAAAGCGGCCCGCTTGATTGGCACCCCATCCAAAAACATTCACTCCCTCCACCACCGACGCACAGTGGCAGCAGTGTGTACCATCTACAAGATGCACTGCAGCAACTCACCAAGGCTCCTTAGACAGCACCTTCCAAACCCACCACCTCTACCAACTAGAAGGACAAGGGCAGCAGACGCATGGGAACACCACCACCTGCAAGTTCCCCTCCAAGTCACACACCATCCTGACTTGGAACTATATCGCCGTTCCTTCACTGTCGCTGGGTCAAAATCCTGGAACTCCCTTCCTAACAGCACTGTGGGTGTACCTACCCCACATGGACTGCAGCGATTCAAGAAGGCAGCTCACCACCACCTTCTCAAAGGGCAATTAGGGATGGGCAATAAATGCTGGCCTGGCCAGTGACGCCCACATCCCTTGAACTAATAAATAAATGAGAGGTCCAGTTATCCCGAAGTTTGATGGCACAGAGATCCTTAAATCATTGTGGCTCCTTTACCGTGTGACTATCTGCTGCCCTACATTTTTCTACAGTCATTGTTGAGATGGCAAGAATAAAGTTTAGCTCATCCAGGCACAAGTTCCTCAAATTATGGAGAATGACCTCACAACAGTTTTCGAAACACTACTGTGTGATAGTCCAGCAATCCCAGTTAACATCTTACTGAAGCAAAATACTGCTGATGCTGGAAATCTGAAATAAAAAGAGGAAACGCTGCAAATACCTCAGCAGGTCTGGCAGCATCTGTGGAAAGAGAAACAGAGTTAACGGTTCAGGTCAGTGACCCTTCATCAAAACTGGGAGGAGTTCGAAAAGTGACAGGTTTCCAGCGAGTGAAAGACGGGAGGGCGGGAGAGATTAAATGGCAAAAGAGCCGCTGGTGTAAAGCCAAAGGGTGGGGTAACGGGAGACGTAAGGTAACAAATGTTCCATCTAGAGGAGGTGGAAATCGCATCATGATGAACAGCTGCCGTCTGAAAGCAAAAAAAAAAAACCGAGAGAAATGAGAGTATAATTGAAAGCTGCGAAGGAAAAGGAAACAAAATGGGGACAGAGTTTACGGGCTGAAATTGTTGAACTCAACACCCAGTCCGGAAGGCTGTAGAGTGCCGAGTTGAAAGACAAGGTGCTGTTCCTCGTGCTTGCTTTGAGCTGCAGGGGGCTGAGGGCAGAGAGCTCAGTGTGAGAGTGAGGTGGAGAACATACAAACATATGGATTGGGAGCAGGAGTAGGCCACTCGGCCCCTCGAACCTGCTCCGCCATTCAACAAGATCATGACTGATCTGACTGTAACCTCAACTCCACATTCCCGTCTACCCCCGATAACCTTCCACCCCTTTGCTTATCAAGAATCTATCTACCTCTGCCTCAAAAATATTCAAAGACTCTCCTTCCACCGCCTTTTGAGGAAGAGAATTCCAAAGACTCACAACCCTCTGAGAGAAAAAATTTCTCCTCATCTCTGTCTTAAATGTTATTTTTAAACAGTGACCCCTAGTTCTAGATTCTCCCACAAGGGGAAACATCGTTTCCACATCCACCCTGTCAAGACCCCTCAGGATCTTATATGTTTCAATCAAGTCGCCTCTTACTCTTCTAAATTCCAGCGGATACAAGCCTAGCCTGTCCAACCTTTCCTCGTAAGACAACCCGCCCATTCCAGGTGCTAGTCCAGTAAACCTTCTCTGAACTGCCTCCAACGCATTTACATCCTTCCTCAAATAAGGAGACCAGTACTGTACACAGTACTCCAGATGTGGTCTCACCAATGCCCTGTATAGCTGAAGCATAACCTCCCTACTTTTATATTCAATTCCCCTCGCGATAAACAATAACATTCTATTAGCTTTCCTAATTACGTGCTGTACCTGCATACTCACCTTTTGCGATTCACGCACTAGGACAACCAGATCCCTCTGCATCTCAGAGCTCTGCAATCTCTCACCATTTAGATAATATGCTGCTTTTTTATTCTTCATGCCAAAATGGACAATTTCACACTTTCCCACATTATTTGCCAGATCTTTGCCCACTCTATCTCCCATTGTAGCCTCCTTATGTCCGCTTCCGAATTAACTTTCCTACCTATCTCTGTGCCATCAGCAAATTACAATTCAATACGAGCACAAGCTCGGGGGCTAACTTGCAGACTGGACGGGTCACCGTGCGGTGCCCTGATTGCTCTGTGGGGACGCCGGGAAGGTGTGGCTGGGTGCGGGATGGCGGGATGGGCAAGCTGCCAATCTCAGGCCCGGAGCAGACAGACAGCCCAACACGGACGTGTACAAACACTCATGGAGATACACGTCCAACAAACAAGTCTACACTGGTGCAAGCTGGGAACTCCCTTCCGCAAAAAGGACAATTGACCGTCCATCAATTGTCAATTTTAAATCTGCGATTGATAGATTTTTGTTAAACTGCGTTACGAAGGGTATATGGGGCAAAGACGTCAATATTGACTTCGAAGACAGACCATCCATGATCTCATCAAATGATGGAACAGACTGGAGGGGCTGAATGGCCTCCTCCTCACCTCTCTGAATCGCTTATCGCTCTTGGCCTTTCAGCACCAAAGTGGGCTCGAAGGTTTTTTACTTCCCAATTTAGCTTCCTCCTTTGTTCTGCTTTTGCAATCTGATTCTCACAGCACAGTAACCACAAAAGTCTGAATTCTTAGAAGTGAGGAGCAACTTTGAGAATTGTTTCTTTCAGACACAAATGGGGAAGGAGATGTGTAACTGCTGGGTGGAATGCTTTGAACAACAGCAGGGCGGAGTCACTGCGCAGCACCCACAACGTGCATTCATATAGCGCCTATAATGTGGTAGAATGTCCCAAGTTGCTTCACAGGGGGCGCCGATCAAAATAGAAACCTGACCCCGAGCCACATCCGGAGATATTCAGGACCGGTGACTAAAAGCTCGGTCAAAGAGGTCGGTTTTTTTTAAGGAGCTTCTTGAAGGAGGAGGGAGAGAGAGAGAGAGGCGGAGAGGTTTAGGGAGGGAATTCCAGAGCTCTGGGCCCCCAGGCAGCTGAAGGCATGGCCGCCAATGGTGGAGCGATGGGAATCGGGGGGGGACGGGCGAGAGGCCGGAATTGGAGGGAGCGCAGAGATCTCGGAGGGTTGTAGGGGCTGGAGGAGGTTACAGATATAGGGAGGGTTGTAGGGGCTGGGGGAGGTTACAGAGATAGGGAGGGTTGTAGGGGATGGAGGAGGTTACAGAGATAGGGAGGGTTGCAGGGGCTGGAGGAGGTGACAGAGATAGGGAGGGTTGTAGGAAGTTACAGAGATGGGAGTCTTGCATCCAGCACAGAAACAGGCCATTCGGCCCATCCGCTCCGTGCTGGTGTTTCTGCCCCACACGAGCCTCCTCCCACCCCCCCTCTCCATCTCACCCTATCACCATATCCTTCTATTCCTTTCTCCCTCATGTGTTTATCCAGCTTCCCCTTAAATACATCGATACTATTCACCTCAACCACTCCCTGTGGGAGCGAGTTCCACATTCTCACCACTCTCTGGGGAAAGAGGTTTCTCCGGAATTCCCCATTGGATTTATTAGTGACTGTCTTATATTGATGGCCCAGAGTTCTGGTCTCTCCCCCCACAAGTGGAAACATCTTCTCTACGTCTACCCGATCGAAACCCCTTCATCATTTTAAAAACCTCAATCAGGTCACCCCTCAGCCTTCTCTGTCCTAGAGAAAAGAGGCCCAGATTGTTCAGTCTTTCCTGATAGTTATAACCTCTCAGTTCTGGGATTATCCTTGAAAATCCTTTTATGGACCTGCTCCAGTGCCTTTATATTCTTTCTGGAACATGGAGACCGGAACCGTGCACAGTGCTCTGAGTGTGGTCTAACCAAGGTATATGGAGACCGGAACTGTGCACAGTGCTTCAAGTGTGGTCTAACCAAGGTATATGGAGACCAGAACTGTGCACAGTGCTCCGAGTGTGGTCTAACCAAGGTATATGGAGACCGGAACTGTGCACAGTGCTCCAAGTGCGTTCTAACGACGGTATATGGAGACGGGAACTGTGCACAGTGCTCCGAGTGTGGTCTAACCGAGGTATATGGAGACCGGAACTGTGCACAGTGCTCCGAATGTGATCTAACCAAGGTATATGGAGATGGGAACTGTGCACAGTGCTCCGAGTGTGGTCTAACCGAGGTATATGGAGACCGGAACTGTGACAGTGCTCCGAGTGTGGTCTAACCAAGGTATATGGAGACCGGAATTGTACACAGTGCTCCAAGTGTGGTCTAACCAAGGTATATGGAGACCGGAACTGTGCACAGTGCTCCGAGTGTGGTCTAACCAAGGTATATGGAGACTGGAACTGTGCACAGTGCTCCGAGTGTGGTCTAACCAAGGTATATGGAGACCGGCACTGTGCACAGTGCTCCAAGTGTGGTCTAACCAAGGTATATGGAGACCGGAACTGTGCACAGTGCTCCGAGTGTGGTCTAACCAAGGTATATGGAGACCGGAACTGTGCACAGTGCTCCGAGTGTGGTCTAACCAAGGTATATGGAGACCGGAACTGTGCACAGTGCTTCGAGTGTGGTCTAACCAAGGTATATGGAGACCGGAACTGTGCACAGTGCTCCGAGTGTAGTCTAACCGATGTTTGATGCTGGTTTAACATAACAAGACTGTTTTTCAGATAGCAATGGAGTTCATTTTCCTTTGCGATTGGGATGGGGTTAGTGTGGGATTAAGGATAGGGTTAGTTTGGGATTGGGGGTGGGGTTAGTTTGGGATTGAGAATGGGTCAGTTTGGGATTGGGAATGGGGTTAGTTTGGGATTGGGAATGGAGCTAGTTTGGGATTGGGAATGGGATTAGTTTGGGATTGGTGTTGGGGTTAGTTTGCGATTCGAATGGGGTTAGTTTGGGATTGGGGAATAGCATTAATTTGGGTTTGGGGATGGAGGTAGTGTTGAATTAGGGATGGGGTTAGTGTGGGATTGCGAATGGGGTTAGTTTGGGATTGGGATGGGATTAGTTTGGGATTGGGATGGGGTTAGTTTCGGATTGAGAATGGGGTTAGTTTGGGATTGCGATTGGGCTTTGTTTGGGATTGGGATGGGGTTCGTTTAGGATTGGGATGGGTTTGTATGGAATTGGGGATGGGGTTAGTGTGGGATTGAGAATGGGTTAGTTTTGGATTGGGAATGGGGTTAGTTTGGGATTGGGATGAGGTTCGTGTGGAATTGGGGATGGGGCTAGTTTGGGATTGAAAATGGTCTTTTTGTGGGATTGAGAATGGTGTTAGTGTGGAATTGGGGATGGGGCTAGTTTGGGATTGAAAATAGGGTTAGTTTGGGATTGAGGATGGGGTTAGTTTGGGATTGGGAATGGGGTTAGTTTGGGATTGGGGATGGGGTTAGTTTGTGTTTGGGAATGGGGTTAGTTTGGGATTGGGAATGGGGTTAGTTTGGGATTGGGAATGGGGTTAGTTTGGGATTGGGGATGGGGTTAGTTTGGGATTGGGAATGGGGTTAGTTTGGGATTGGGAATGGGGTTAGTTTGGGATTGGGGATGGGGTTAGTTTGGGATTGGGAATGGGGTTAGTTTGGGATTGGGAATGGGGTTAGTTTGGGATTGGGGATGGGGTTAGTTTGAGTTTGGGAATGGGGTTAGTTTGGGTTTGGGAATGGGGTTAGTTTGGGATTGGGGATGGGGTTAGTTTGGGTTTGGGAATGGGGTTAGTTTGGGATTGGGAATGGGGTTAGTTTGGGATTGGGAATGGGGTTAGTTTGGGTTTGGGAATGGGGTTAGTTTGGGATTGGGAATGGGGTTAGTTTGGGATTGGGGATGGGGTTAGTTTGGGATTGGGGATGGGGTTAGTTTGGGTTTGGGAATGGGGTTAGTTTGGGTTTGGGAATGGGGTTAGTTTGGGATTGAGAATGGGGTTATTTTGGGATTGGGGATGGGGTTATTTTGGGTTTGGGAATGGGGTTAGTTTGGGTTTGGGAATGGGGTTAGTTTGGGATTGGGAATGGGGTTAGTTTGGGATTGGGAATGGGGTTAGTTTGGGTTTGGGAATGGGGTTAGTTTGAGTTTGGGAATGGGGTTAGTTTGGGATTGGGAATGGGGTTAGTTTGGGTTTGGGAATGGGGTTAGTTTGGGATTGGGAATGGGGTTAGTTTGGGATTGGGAATGGGGTTAGTTTGGGTTTGGGAATGGGGTTAGTTTGGGATTGGGAATGGGGTTAGTTTGGGTTTGGGAATGGGGTTAGTTTGGGATTGGGAATGGGGTTAGTTTGGGTTTGGGAATGGGGTTAGTTTGGGTTTGGGAATGGGGTTAGTTTGGGATTGGGAATGGGGTTAGTTTGGGATTGGGAATGGGGTTAGTTTGGGTTTGGGAATGGGGTTAGTTTGGGATTGTGGGGCAGGTGAAGATAATTTGTGTTTCGGGAAATTGCGGATTCTCTGGCTGGTTATTAGATGGAATTTTCCCTGCCTGTCACCCCAAAACAAATCGAAATATATCTGCCGCGCCCCTGCTCATTGATTTCCTCGCAAAGAATTGAAGAGAACATCGCATTCACTTAAACTTGACCGGAAATGGTTTGAAGTTGTTCAGAAATATCACACGAGCAATTTGCGTGTGCCAGGGAGGAAGTACCTTTCAAACAGAAATGAACAAATCTGGAGCACTAGATCAGTCAGTTCCACTAATCTCTCTTGTTGTACTTTAACCTGGAGTGGAGTCAGTTGGACATCGGTGAGTCTCTAGATAATTTTCAACTGTAAGAATTACAAGCAGTTTCGCTAGAGATGTTTCCACTTGTGGGGGGAGAGACCAGAACTCGGGGCCATCAATATAAGACAGTCACTAATAAATCCAATGGGGAATTCCGGAGAAACCTCTTTCCCCAGAGAGTGGTGAGAATGTGGAACTCGCTCCCACAGGGAGTGGTTGAGGTGAATAGTATCGATGTATTTAAGGGGGAAGCTGGATGAACACATGAGGGAGAAAGGAATAGAAGGATATGGTGATAGGGTGAGATGGAGAGAGGGGGGGGTGGGGAGGAGGCTCGTGTGGAGGAGAAACACCAGCACGGGAGCAGATGGGCCGAACGGCCTGTTTCTGTGATGGAAATGCTACATAATCCTCCCTACTCAACTGGGTACGAGATAAGCCGAGGGATATTATTTAAACCATTCAGGCAAACAGAGAAACTCAATGTGGACTTAATGGGAACCCTCCGAGATCTCTGCGCTCCCTCCAATTCCGCCCTCTCGCCCATCTCCCGATTCCCATCGCTCCACCATTGGCGGCCGTGCCTTCAGCTGCCTGGGGGCCCTAAGCTCTGGAATTCCCTCCCTAAACCTCTCCGCCTCTCTCTCTCTCTCCTCCTTTAAGACGCTCTAGAAAAAAAACACCGACCTCTTCGACAAACAACAGCAATTAAGAATAGCTTGCATTTGCACAGACTGCCCTTCAGACAGATTAACAACAGGGGGTGTTCGCAGGCACGAGGGCTCCGAGCCCTTTGCTGTAAGATGCCGCCTTCCCTCGCCGCAGCTCCCTGTGTTTTTAAGACTCCTGGTAGGACTGCATCGAATGGGAATGGCTCAGCATTCACTTGCCCCACTCCCTCGCCTGCGTGTAAGTGCAGTGGTCTATTAATGTGTTCGAACACCGTTCGGAAAAATTGGACAAGACCCTCATTTTTTTAGCACCATTCTGGTAAAATCCCCTCTGCACCCTCTCCCAGGACGCGGTGCCCTTCCTAAAGAGTGCAGTGCCCAAAATCGGACTCGATACACCAGCTGGGGACATAGCAGATGGCCATTCAGCCCCTCGAGTTTGCTTCGACATTCAATGGGATCATGGCTGAACTGTGATCTCGCTCCAAATTCCTGCCGCTGTCCCTTTGGTTAACAAAACGCTATCAATCTCAAATTTAAAATTAACAACTGACCCAGCTTCGATTGCAATTTGCGGAAGGGAATTCCGAAACTTCTACCTCCGTTTGCGTGAAGGAATTTTGAGTTCATTGTTACTTGTCCCGGGATTTCCACGATGCTGACCTCTTTCCCGACCAATTATTTGGCGTGCCGGCCTTTTCCTTGTTTTCACTGACAGTGTCGATGTTAGCCAGGATTCAAGCAGCCTGCATCCCAGCTTTTCTTCTGAATGCACTTGCAAAAGATTTTTGGTTTAATTTTGACATTCCTAGCAAGCTTTTGATCATGTTTCCTCTTCCAGCTCGGATGTAATCTAATATGTAATCTAATGTGTATCAGGCTCGAGAGGGGGCTGAATGGGCCTCCTCCTGTTCCTGTGTAACAGGCTCGAGAGGGGCTGAATAGCCTCCTCCTGTTCTTGTGAAACAGGCTCGAGAGGGGCTGAATGGACCTCCTCCTGTTCCTATGTAACAGGCTCGAGAGGGGCTGAATGGGCCTCCTCCTGTTCCTGTGTAACAGGCTCGAGAGGGGCTGAATGGGCCTCCTCCTGTTCCTGTGTAACAGGCTCGAGAGGGGCTGAATGGGCCTCCTCCTGTTCCTGTGTAACAGGCTCGAGAGGGGCTGAATGGGCCTCCTCCTGTTCCTGTGTAACAGGCTCGAGAGGGGCTGAATGGGCCTCCTCCTGCTCCTGTGTAACAGGCTCGAGAGGGGCCGAATGGGCCTCGTCTTGTTCCTTCCTGCCTTCTTCGCAAGTAGAACCTCCACAAGCTAGGTGGCTGATTTGCCAACTTGTGGTTGAAACATCACTTTGTTTTGCCATACTCAAAAGGCAGAGATAAAAGCTGATAAGAGGTTCTGCTCCTGAGCGCTGTGCAGTCCGATTTCTGCCTTGACGTCTGCATTTGCTCTGCGCAAGGCACAGTTTGTGGAATCAGAGACAGCTCCTGGATTCCTTTCCCTGAAATGCCAGTTTGAGAGAGAAGGAAGTAAATGTGAAGGGGATTGTGAAAAGGCTCTGAACGATAGAAAAATTATATCTATTATAATTTTGTTGGGGACGGGGGATTAAGGGTCGCGGAACTGAGGCAGGAAGTTGGAGTTAAGAGGGAAAATATCAAGAGACATGGAGAAGTTTGAGTTAATTAGGGAGAGCCAGCATGGATTTGTAAAAGGCAGATCATGCTTGACTAATCTAATTGAATTTTTTGATTAAGTAACAGAGAAGGTTGATGAAGGGAATGTAGTGGATGTTGTCTATTTAGATTTTCAGAAAGCCTTTGATAAAGTATCACATGAAAGGCTGGTTAACAAAACTGAGGCTCGTAGAAGAGGCAGGTTAGTGTCCAATTGGATAAAAAAAATTAGCTTGAGGATAGAAAACGGTGAGTGGTGGTAAATGGTGTTTTTCAGACTGCAGGACGGTAGACAGTGGTGTTCCCTAAGGGTCAGTGCTGGGACCACTGCTTTTTCTGCTATATATAAATGATTAGGATCTTGGAATACAGAGGAGAATCTCAAAATTTGCCAATGATATCAAACCTGGAGGTGTGGCAAACACTGAGCATGATATGAACTACCTGCAACAGGACATAGATAGGCTGGCAGAATGGGCAGACAAGTGGCAGATGGAATTTAATACAGACAAGTGTGAGGTGATGCATTTTGGCAGAAGGAATAAGGAGAAGCAATGTACACTTAATGGCACAGGTCTAAAGAGCGTGCAGGAACAGAGGGACCTGCGATCATTGACGGTGGCAGGACATATTGAGAGAGTGGTGAGTAAAGCATATGGGATCTTGGGATTTATAAATAGAGGCATTGAGTACAAAAGCAGGGAAGTTATGCTGAACGTTTATAAAGCTCTGGTTAGGTCCCAACTGGAGTATTGTGTCCAGTTCTGGTCACCACACATCAGGAAGGATGTGAGGGTCCTTGAGAGGGTGCAGAGGAGATTTACCAGAATGGTTCCCGGGATGAGGAATTTTAGTTACAAGGTTAGGTTGGAAAAGCTGGGGTTGTTCTCCCTGGAGCAAAGGAGATTGATGGGAGATTTAATAGAAGTGCACAAGATTATGACAGACTTAGACAATGAAAAACTGTTCCCATTAACTAATGGGACGAGGATGAGGGGACACAGATCAAACGTTTTGGACACAAGATACAGGGGAAATATGAGGCAGCACTTGTTTACACAGCGTGTGCTAATGGATCTGGAACTCACTGCCTACAAGTGCAGTGGAAGGGGAGACGATGAATGCCTCCAAGAGGAAGTTGGATGGACACCAGAGAGAATTAGACTTGTAGGGGTAGGGGGATCGAGCCCGGGAGTGGGAATGACTGCATAGCTTTGTGGAGAGCTGGCACGGAGTGGATAGGCCGAATGGCCTTTTTATGTGCCATAAGTGACTCTATGACTATACAGATCAACCATGTGCTAAATGAAGGGGGAAACAGTCTCGAGAGAGGCTGAATGGGCCTCCTCCTGTTCCTGTGTAACAGGCTCGAGAGGGGCTGAATGGTCCTCCTCCTGTTCCTGTGTAACAGGCTCGAGAGGGGCTGAATGGGCCTCCTCCTGTTCCTGTGTAACAGGCTCGAGAGGGGCTGAATGGGCCTCCTCCTGTCCCTGTGTAACAGGCTCGAGAGGGGGCTGAATGGGCCTCCTCCTGTTCCTGTGTAACAGGCTCGAGAGGGGCTGAATGGGCCTCCTCCTGTCCCTGTGTAACAGGCTCAAGAGGGGCTGAATGGGCCTCCTCCTGTCCCTGTGTAACAAGCTCGAGAAGGGCGTGTTAGGAACAGATTCAGAACAGCAGATGGACCAAAATAATCAAGGACTGAACCAAAACATTAAAGTGTCAAAAATTCAGCCAAGAAAGAGATTTAATTTCTCTCGCGCCTCTCACCACCGCAGGAATTCCCAAAATGCTTCATAGCCAAGGAAGCACAGTTTTTGAAGTGTGCTCACTGTTGTAATGTAGGAATCGCAGCAGCTAATATATGCACAGCAAGATCCCATAAACAGCACTGAGATAACGACACGGATCATCAGTTTTTTACTGATGTGGGTTTTTAAAAATTCATTCATGGGATGTGGGCATCACAGGCCAGGCCAGCATTTATTGTCCATCCCTAATTGCCCTTGAGAAGGTGGTGGTGAGCTGCCTTCTTGAACCGCTGCAGTCCATGTGGGGTAGGTCCACCCACAGTTAGGAAGGGAGTTCCAGGATTTTGACCCAGCGACAGTGAAGGAACGGCGATATAGTTCCAAGTCAGGATGGTGTGTGGCTTGGAGGGGAACTTGCAGGTGGTCGTGTTCCCATGCGTCTGCTGCCCTTGTCCTTCTAGTTGGGAGAGGTCGCGGGTTTGGAAGGTGCTGTCTAAGGAGCCTTGGTGCGTTGCTGCAGTGCATCTTGTAGATGGTACACACTGCTGCCACTGTGCAGTGGTGGAGGGAGTGAATGTTTGTTGATGGGGTGCCAATCAAGCGGGCTGCTTTGTCCTGGATGGTGTCGAGCTTCTTGAGTGTTGTTGGAGCTGCACCCATCCAGGCAAGTGGAGAGTATTCCATCACACTCCTGACTTGTGCCTTTTAGATGGTGGACAGGCTTTGGGGAGTCAGGAGGTGAGTTACTCACCGCAGGATTCCCAGCCTCTGACCTGCTCTTGTAGACACAGTATTTATATGGTTGAGGGATAAATATTGTCCCCAGGAAAACGGGGGGAATTACACATCTTTTACACCCACCTGAGAGGGCAGACAGCGGCCTCGGTTTAATGTCTCATCTGAAAGACGGCACCTCCGACAGTGCAGCAGTCACTCAGTACTGACTCTCTGACTGTGCAGCACTCCCTCAGTACTGACCCTCTGACTGTGCAGCACTCCCTCATTACTGACCCTCTGACAGTGCAGCAATCACTCAGTGCTGACCCTGGGAAAGTTGTCCTGGGTTAAGAAGTTGAAATGTCTGCGATGGGGTCTCAAAAGACTGATCTTCTGACTCAGAGGGAGGGGGATGTGTGAAACCCAAGGGAAACACAGTGTATTTCAGTGTGGACTGTGTGTGAAAATACTCACTGCAAATCACACTGTGGTGGGAGTGTTCGGTTCACTTGGTAGATTGACCTGTCGCCTGTTATGAAGATAATTCGGAGTTCAGTCTTCACTGCTGGGTGTTGCGTGTGTTGTTCACACAAGAGTGGAGCAATTCACTGCTTCATTCAATGTATCGTTATGTCAGGAAAACCAGGCACATATTGACCCCGAGTCACATCACGAGATATTAGGGACCAGCGACCAAAAGCTCGGTCAGAGAGGTCGGTTTTTAAGGAGCATCTTAAAGGAGGAGAGAGAGAGAGAGGTGGAGAGGTTTAGGGAGGGAATTCCAGAGCTTAGGGCCCCCAGGCAGCTGAAGGCACGGCCGCCAATGGTGGAGCGATTGGAATCGGGGGATGGGCGAGAGGGCGGAATTGGAGGGGGGCAGAGATCTCGGAGGGTTTGTAGGGACTGGAGGAAATTACAGAGATAGGGAGGGTTGTAGGGGCTGGAGGAGGTTACAGAGATAGGGAGGGTTGTAGGGGCTGGAGGAGGTTACAGAGATAGGGAGGGTTGTAGGGGCTGGAGGAGGTTACAGAGACAGGGAAGGTTGTAGGGGCTGGAGGAGGTTACAGAGATAGGGAGGGTTGTAGGGACTGGAGGAGGTTACAGAGATAGGGAAGGTTGTAGGGGCTGGAGGAGGTTACAGAGATAGGGAGGGTTGTAGCAGCTGGAGGAGGTTACAGAGATAGGGAGGGTTGTAGGGGCTGGGGGAGGTTACAGAGATAGGGAGGGTTGTAATGTCTGGAGGAGGTTACAGAGATAGGGAGGGTTGTAATGTCTGGAGGAGGTTACAGAGATAGGGAGGGTTGTAATGTCTGGAGGAGGTTACAGAGATAGGGAGGGTTGTTGGGGCTGGAGGAGTTTACAGAGATAGGGAGGGTTGTAGGGGATGGAGGAGGTTACAGAGAAAGGGAGGGTTGTAGGGGCTGGAGGAGGTTACAGAGATGGGGAGGGTTGTAGGGGATGGAGGAGGTTACAGAGAAAGGGAGGGTTGTAATGTCTGGAGGAGGTTACAGAGATAGGGAGGGTTGTAATGTCTGGAGGAGGTTACAGTGATAGGGAGGGTTGTAATGTCTGGAGGAGGTTACAGAGATAGGGAGGGTTGTAATGTCTGGAGGAGGTTACAGAGATAGGGAGGGTTGTAATGTCTGGAGGAGGTTACAGAGATAGGGAGGGTTGTATGTCTGGAGGAGGTTACAGAGATAGGGAGGGTTGTAATGTCTGGAGGAGGTTACAGAGATAGGGAGGGTTGTAATGTCTGGAGGAGGTTACAGAGATAGGGAGGGTTGTCGGGGCTGGAGGAGTTTACAGAGATAGGGAGGGTTGTAGGGGTTGGAGGAGTTTACAGAGATAGGGAGGGTTGTAGGGGTTGGAGGAGTTTACAGAGATAGGGAGGGTTGTAGGGTTTGGAGGAGTTTACAGAGATAGGGAGGGTTGTAGGGGTTGGAGGAGTTTACAGACATAGGGAGGGTTGTAGGGTTTGGAGGAGTTTACAGAGATAGGGAGAGTTGTAATGTCTGGAGGAGGTTACAGAGATAGGGAGGGTTGTAGGGGTTGGAGGAGTTTACAGAGATAGGGAGAGTTGTAATGTCTGGAGGAGTTTACAGAGATAGGGAGGGTTGTAGGGGTTGGAGGAGTTTACAGAGATAGGGAGGGTTGTAGGGGTTGGAGGAGTTTACAGAGATAGGGAGGGTTGTAGGGTTTGGAGGAGTTTACAGAGATAGGGAGGGTTGTAGGGGTTGGAGGAGTTTACAGACATAGGGAGGGTTGTAGGGTTTGGAGGAGTTTACAGAGATAGGGAGAGTTGTAATGTCTGGAGGAGGTTACAGAGATAGGGAGGGTTGTAGGGGTTGGAGGAGTTTACAGAGATAGGGAGGGTTGTAGGGGTTGGAGGAGTTTACAGACATAGGGAGGGTTGTAATGTCTGGAGGAGTTTACAGAGATAGGGAGGGTTGTAGGGGTTGGAGGAGTTTACAGAGATAGGGAGGGTTGTAGGGGTTGGAGGAGTTTACAGAGATAGGGAGGGTTGTAGGGTTTGGAGGAGTTTACAGAGATAGGGAGGGTTGTAGGGGTTGGAGGAGTTTACAGAGATAGGGAGGGTTGTAGGGTTTGGAGGAGTTTACAGAGATAGGGAGGGTTGTAGGGGTTGGAGGAGTTTACAGAGATAGGGAGGTGATGCGTGAACGAGCCTGGGAGTGAGCTCGGACACCCTTGGTGATGTTCAGTGCCTATTAAGCAGATTCTGAAATCATATACTGTGAAATTGAAATCATTAAAATGGGCTCCGTGCTGCACCCATTCGTGGAAATCTCCCATACCCCGTCTGTCCAGGGCTTTGACAACCTCCGAAAGTGCGGTGCCCAGATTTGGACACAACCCTCTAGCTGCGAACGTCACAATAGGAGGAGGCCATTCGGCCCCTCTCGAGCCTGTTTCACAGGAACAGGAGGAGGCCCATTCAGCCTCTCTCGAGCCTGTTACACAGGAACAGGAGGAGGCCCATTCAGCCCCCTCTCGAGCCTGTTTCACAGAAACAGGAGGAGGCCCATTCGGCCCCTCTCGAGCCAGTTACACAGGAACAGGAGGAGGCCCATTCGGCCCCTCTCGAGCCTGTTACACAGGAACAGGAGGAGGACCATTCATCCCCCTCTCAAGCCTGTTACACAGGAACAGGAGGAGGCCCATTCAGCCCCCTCAAGCTTGTTCCCCTCTTCAATTAGATCATGACTGATCTGTATCTTAACTCCATCTCCCCGCCTTGGTTCTGTAACCCTTAATCCCCTCACCCAGTAAAAATCCATCAATCTCAGGCTTCAAATTTTCAATTGACCCCCGGCCTCGACATATTTTATGGGGGGCGAGTTCCAGATTTCCCCCACCTCGCAAAGTGCTTCCCAGGCAATGAAGGACTTTTTTTGGAGTGTGCTCACTGCTGTAACGCAGGAAACGAGGCAGCCAATTTGCGCACAGCAAGGTCCCACAAACAGCAATGTGATAATGACCCAGATCATCTGTTTTTTTTTTAGTGATGTCGGTCGAGGGATAAATATTGTCCCCAGGACACCGGGGAGAACTCCCCCCGTGCACTTCTTCCAAATAGTGGCCAAGTGGGCACTAGGCAGTGGTCAGTAACTGGAGTTGAGGTACAGATCAGCCATGATCGAAATTACTGACCTCTTCCTGTTCCTGTGTAACTGGCTCGAGAGGGGCTGAATGGCCTCCTCCTGAAGGACCCTTCCTTCCTTTTGAGTCCAGCCTTTCCAAGACAGAAGGTTTGATTAGAAACTGGTGGAGATTGCAAACTTGGGAGTGAGACATCTGAGATTCATGGAATTATACTGCCCTTCGGCCCATCGTGTCTGTGCCAGCCATCAAGCACCTATCTATTCCAATCCCATTCTCCAGCACTTGTATGCTATGACGTTTCAAGTGCTCATCTAAATCCTTCTTAAATGTTGAGGGTTCCTGCCTCTACCACCTCTTCAGGCAGTGTGTTCCAGATTCCAACCACCCTCTGGGTGAAAATGTTTTTCCTCAAATCCTCTCTAAACCTCCTCCCCCTTACCTTAAATCTATGCCCCCTGGTTTTTGTCCCCTCCGCTAAGGAAAAAAGTTTCTTCCTATCTAACCTATCAATGCCCCTCATAATTTTGTATGCCTCAATCAGGTTTCCCCCTCTCAGCCTTCTCTGCTCTAAGGAAAACAACCCTAGCCTTTCCAGAATCTCTTCATAGCTGAAATGCTCCAGCCCAGGCAACATCCTGGTGAATCTCCTCTGCACCCTCTCCAGTGCAATCACATCCTTCCTATAGTGTGGTGCCCAGAACTGTACACAGTACTCCAGCTGTGGCCTAACTAACATTTTATACAGCTCCATCATAACCTAAAAGCAAAATACTGCGGATGCTGGAAATCTGAAACAAAAACAAGAAATGCTGGATTCACTCAGCAGGTCTGGCAGCATCTGTGGAAAGAGAAGCAGAGTTAACGTTTCGGGTCAGTGACCCTTCTTCGGAAGGGTGAATCTGAGTGAATCCAGCATTTCTTGTTTTTGTTCCATCATAACCTCCCTGTTCTTATATTCTATGCCTCGACTAACAAAGGCAAGTATCCCATTTGCCTTCCTAACCACCTTATCTACCTGTGCTGCTGCCTTCAGTGATCTATGGACAAGTACACCAAGGTCCCTCTGACACTCTGTACTTCCTAGGGTCCTACCATCCATTGTATATTCCCTTACCTTGTTAGTCCTCCCACAATGCATCACCTCACACTTCTCAGGATTAAATTCCATTTGCCACAGCTCTGCCCATCTTACCAGCCCATCTATATCGTCCTGTAATCGAAGGCTTTCCTCCTCACTATTTACGACACCACCAATTTTCATGTCATCTGCAAACTTACTGATCATACCTCCTATATTCATGTCTAAATCATTAATGTACACTACAAAACAGCAAGGGTCCCAGCACCAATCCCTGTGGTACACCACTGGTCACAGGCTTCCACTCACAAAAACAACCCTCGACCATCACCCTCTGCCTCCTGCCACTAAGCCAATTTTGGATCCAATTTGCCAAATTGCCCTGGATCCCATGGGCTCTTACCTTCTTAACCAATCTCCCATGCGGGACCTTATTAAAAGCCTTACTGAAGTCCATGTCGACTACATCAACTGTTTTACCCTCATCTACACACCTAGTCACCTCCTCCAAAAATTCAATCAAGTTTGTTAGACATGATCTCCCACTGACAAAGCCATGCTGACTATTCTTGATTAATCCCTGCCTCTCCAAGTGGAGATTAATCAGGTCCTGCAGAATTTTTTCCAATGGTTTCCCTACCACTGATATTAGACTCATTGGCCTGTAACTACCTGGTTTATCCCTGCTACCCTTCTTGAATAATGGTACCACATTTGCTGTCCTCCAGTCCTCTGGTACCTCTCCTGTGGCCAGAGAGGATTTGAAAATTTGTGTCAGAGCCCCTGCAATCTCCTCCCTTGCCTCACATAATAGCCTGGGATACATCTCATCTGGGCCTGGGGATTTATCCACTTTTAAGCCCGCTAAAACAGCTAATACCTCCTCCCTTTCAATGCTAATATGTTCAAGTATATCACAATCCCCCTCCCTGATCTCTACACCTACATCGTCCTTCTCCATAGTGAACACAGATGAAAAGTAATTATTTAAAACCTCACCTATGTCCTCCGGCTCCACACACAGATTGCCACTTTGGCCCCTAATGGGACTCACTCTTTCCCTGGTTATCATCTTGCCCTTAATATACTTATAAAACGCCTTAGGATTTTCCTTTATCTTGCCCGCTAGTGTTTTTTCACGTCCCCTCTTTGCTCTCCTAATTACTTTTTAAAGTGCCACCCTACACGTTCTACACTCCTCTCGGGCCTCCGTTGTTTTCAGCCCTCTGAATCTGCCAAAAGCCTCCTTTTTTTTCCTTATCCAATCCTCTATATCCCTTGACATCCAGGATTCCCTGGACTTGTTGGTCCTACCCTTCACCTTTACAGGAAGATGTTGGCCCTGAACTCTCACTATTTCCTTTTTGAATGACTCCCACTGGTCTGATGTAGACTTTACTACAAGTAGCTGCTCCCAGTCCACTTTGTCCAGATCCTGTTTTATCAGATTGAAATTGGCCTTCCCCCAATTCAGCACCTTTATTTCCGGTCCGTCTTTGTCCTTTTCCATAACTACCTTAAATCTTACAGAGTTATGGTCACTATCCCCGAAATGCTCCCCCACTGACACTTCTACCACTTGTCTGGCTTCATTTCCTAGGATTAGATCCAGTACTGCCCCTTCTCTTGTAGGACTTTCTACATACTGGCTCAAAAAGCTCTCCTGTATGCATTTTAAGAATTCCGCCCCCTTTAAGCCTTTTGCACTAAGACTATCCCAGTTGATATTAGAGAAGTTAAAATCCCCTACTGTTATTACCCTATTATTTTTACACCTCTCTGAGATTTGCCTACATTTCTGCTCCTCTATCTCTCCCTGACTGTTTGGAGGTCTGTCGTACACTCCCAGCCAAGTGATTTCCCCCTTTTTGATTTTAAGTTCTACCCATGTAGCCTCATTTGAGGAACCTTCTAAGATATCATCCCTCCTTACTGCAGTAATTGACTCCTTGATCAACAGTGCAATGCCACCTCCTCTTTTACCCCCTCCCCTGTCACGCCTGAAGATTCTATATCCTGGAATATTGAGCTGCCAGTCCTGCCCCTCCCTCAACCATATCTGATAGCAAAAGCATAATCCCATGTGCTAATCAACACCCTCAATTCATCTGCCTTACTAGTAAGACTCCTTGCATTAAGATAGGTGCAATCCAACCTTGTATTTTTCACTTGTGCCTTAACAGGTCTATATTTGCTCTGCCTTCCAAACTGACTCAGTTTCTCTTCTATATTTGACTGAGCCTCACCCCCTACTGTACCTCCACTCTGTATCCCATCCCCCTGCCAAATTAGTTTAAACCCCCCAACAGTACCAGCAAACCTCCCAGCAAGGATGTTGGTCCCGTCCAACTTGTACAGGTCCCATCTTCGCCAGAAACAGACCCAGTGATCCAGGAAACTAAAGCCCTCCCTCCTGCACCATCTCCTCAGCCACGCATTCATCTGCTCTATCCTCCTATTCCTATACTCACTAGCACGTGGCACCGGGAGGAATCCAGAGATTACAACCTTTGAGGTCCTGCTTTTTAATCTGCTACCTAACTCCCTAAACTTGGCTGTTGCTGCTTTCTCCTGGGAGGTCATCCCCTCCCCCAACAGTATCCAAAG
Source organism: Heterodontus francisci (assembly GCF_036365525.1). Taxonomy (NCBI): domain Eukaryota; kingdom Metazoa; phylum Chordata; class Chondrichthyes; order Heterodontiformes; family Heterodontidae; genus Heterodontus; species Heterodontus francisci. The sequence continues at coordinate 40,039,952 of NC_090409.1, forward strand.
TGGTATATCTGTTAGAGAAGGGGGTGGCTACGGGAGACTCCTGCACGACCTGCCTGTGCCTACTACCCCGCCCGGTGGTCACCCATCCCTTTTCTGCCTGTGCACCTACCCCATTTGTCCAAGTGACTTGTCAATTTTGTCCCAGATTATCGTGTCTAAGAGCTGTCCCACCACCGAGGTTAGACTGACTGGTCTGTAGTTGCTGGGATTGTCCTTACACCCAGTCCTCTGGCACCACTCCTGTATCTCAGGAGCATTGGAAGATTATGGCCAGAGCCTCTGCAATTCCCACCCTTACTTCCCTCAGTATCCTCGGATACATCGCATCCAGGCGTAGAGTTATAGAACCATAGAACGTTTACAGCACAGAAAGAGGCCACTTGGCCCATCATGTGTGTGCCGGCCGAGAAACAATCCGCCCACTCTAATCCCAGCGTTTGGTCCGTAGACGTGCAGATTACGGCACTTGAGGTGCACATCCAGACTCCTTCTGAATGAGTTGAGTGTTTCTGCCTCAACTACCCCTTTCAGGCAGTGAGTTCCAGACCCCCCACCACCCTCTGGGTGAAAAAGTTTTTCCTCATCTCCCCTCTAATTTTTCTACCAATCACTTTAAATCTAAGACTCCTCGTCACTGACCTCTCTGCTAAGGTGAATAAAATAAAATAAACACACCTCTACACCTCCATCCCCCACCAGGATGGTTTGAGGGCTCTCCCTTGAACAGAGGCCCAACCAGTCCCCATCCACCACCACCCTCCTCCGCCTGGCTGAACTTGTTCTCACATTGAACAACTTCTCTTTTATTTCTACTCACTTCCTTCAAGTAAAAGGTGTTGCTATGGGTACCCGCATTGGTCCTAGTTATACCTGTCTTTTTGTGTGATATGTCAAACATTCCTTGTTCCAATCCTACTCAGGGCCCCTCCCCCAACTCTTTTTCCAGTACATTGATGACTGTATCGGTGCCGTTTCCTGCTCCCGCCCTGAACTGGAAAACTTTATCAACTTTGCTTCCAATTTCCACCCTTCTCTCACCTTTACATGGTCTATCTCCGACACTTCCCTTCCCTTCCTCGACTTCTCTGTCTCCATCTCTGGGGATAGGTTGTCTACTAATATTCATTATAAGCCCACCGACTCCCACAGCTACCTCGACTACACTTCTTCACACCCTACCTCCTGTAAGGACTCTATTCCATTCTCCCAGTTTCTCCGTCTCCGATGCATCTGCTCTGATGATGCTACCTTCCATGACGGCGCTTCTGATATGTCTTTCTTTTTCATCAACCGAGGATTCCACCCCCGACTGTGGTTGACAGGTCCCTCAACCGTGTCCGGCCCATTTCCTGTACCTCTACCCTCACCCCTTCCCCTCCCTTCCAGAACCGTGACAGGGTTCCCCTTGTCCTCACTTCCCACCCCATCAGCCTCCACATCCAAAAGATCATCCTCCGCCACCTCCAGCGTGATGCCACTACCAAACGCATCTTCCCCTCCCTTCCCCTGTCAGCATTCCGAAGGGATCGTTCCCTCCGCGACACCCTGGTCCACTCCTTCATTAACCCCGCCACCTCGTGCCCATCCCACGGCACCGTCCCCTGCAATCGCAGGAGGTGTAATACCTGCCCATTTACCTCCTCTCTCCTCACTATCCCAGGCCCCAAACACTCCTTTCAGGTGAAGCAGCGATTTACTTGTACTTCTTTCAATGTAGTATACTGTATTCGCTGCTCACAGTGTGGTCTCCTCTACATTGGGGAGACCAAACGTAGACTGGGTGACCGTTTTGCTGAACACCTCCGCTCAGTCCGCAAGCAGGACCCCGAGCTTCCGGTTGCTGGCTATTTCAACACACACCCCCTGCTCTCATGCTCACATCTCTGTCCTGGGATTGCTGCAGTGTTCCAGTGAACATCAACGCAAGCTCGAGGAACAGCATCTCATTTTCCGATTAGGCACACTACAGCCTGCCAGACTGAACATTGAGTTCAATAATTTCAGAGCATGACGGGCCCCCCTTTTTATTTTTAGTTATTTTTTCTTCTTTCTTTTTAATTTATTTTATTTTATTTTGTTTCATCATTCATTTTTTTTACAATGTGCCTACCTCCTACTGTTTTTATCATGTTTGTTCTTGGGTCTGTTCTATTTTTCTGTCAATTAACACCCTCTCTGCACTCACACTTTGTCTTTCACCACACCATTAACACACCCTTTGCCTTTGCTCCATGACCTTCTGGTCGGTTATTCTCTGTGACCTTGTCCTATCTACACCTTCTCTTTGGTTATGTCTTGCCCCACCCCCCGATTTTTTTGCTTAAAACCTTTTACATTTCTAATATTTGCCAGTTCTGATGAAGGGTCACGGACCTGAAACGTTAACTCTGTTTCTCTCTCCACAGATGCTGCCAGACCTGCTGAGTATTTCTTGTTATTATTCCCTCAGGATCTTATATGTTTCAATCAAGTCGCCTCTTACTCTTCTAAACCCCAGTGGACACAAGCCTAGCCTGTCCAATCTTTCCTTGTAAGACAGCCCGCCCATTCCAGGTATCAGTCTAGTAAACCTTCTCTGAACTGCTTCCAATGCATTTACATCTCCCCTCAGCCTTCTCTGTTCCAAGGAGAACAACCCCAGCCTATCCAATCTTTCCTCATAGCTGCATTTTTCCAGTCCTGGTATCATCCTTGTAAATCTCCTCTGTACCCTCTCTAGTGCAATTACATCCTTTCTGTAATGAGGTGACCAGAACTGCAAGCAGTACTCAAGTTGTGGCCTAACCAATGAGTTATACAATTCCAGCATAACCTCCCTGCTCTTATATTCTATACCTCGGCTAATAAAGGAAAGGATTCCATATGCCTTCTTAACCACCTTATCGACCTGTCCTGCTACCTTCAGGGATCTGTGGACATTCACTCCAAGGTCCCTCACTTCCTCTACACTTCAGTATTTTCCCATTAATCGTGTATTCCTTTGCCTTGTTTGACCTCCTCAAATGCATCACCTCACACTTCTCCAGGTTGAATTCCATTTGCCACTTTTCTGCCCATCTGACCAGACCATCAATGTCTTCCTGCAGCCTACAGCTATCCTCCTCGCTATCCACCACACGGCCAATCTTTGTGTTGTCTGCAAACTTCTTGATCATGCCCCCTACATTTACGTCCAAATCGTTAATATATACCACAAAAAGCGGGGGACCCAGTACTGAACCCTGCGGAACGTCACTGGAAACAGCCCTCCAGTCGCTAAAACAGCCGTCAACAATTACCCTTTGTTTCCTGCCACTGAGCCAATTTTGTATCCACCTTGCTGTATTTCCCTGGATCCCATGGGATTTTATTTTTTTAACCAGTCTGCCATGTGCGACCTTGTCAAAAGCCTTGCTAAAATCCATGTAGACCACATCAACTGCACTACCCTCATCGATCCTCCTTGTTACTGCTTCACAAACGTTCGATCAAGTTGGTCAAACAAGATCTTCCCTTAACAAATCCATGCTGACTATCTTTGATTAACCTGTGCCTTTCTAAGTGACAGTTTATCCTGTCTCTCAGAATCGATTCCAATAATTTGCCCACTACTGAGGTTGGACTGACTGGCCTGTAATTATTTGGTCGAACAGTCCTGGTGTCTTAGCACAGTCAAGTACAGCTGGCCATTTTACAACCTCCTCTTTATCAATTTTTAGCTCATCCAGTGTCTTATTTACTTCCTCTTTCACTACGACTTTGACAGATGTAACATACTCACTTTAAACCTCAGTCATGCCCTCTGCTTCCATGTGTAATTTCCTTTACCATCCTTTTACTATTCAGATACTGAAGCAGTCCGTGTAGAAATGCAGCAAGACCTGGACAATATCCAGGCTTGGGCTGATAAGTGGCAATTAACATTCGCGCCACACAAGTGCCAGGCAATGACCATCTCCAACAAGAGAGAATCTAACCATCTCTCCTTGACATTCAATGGCATTACCATCGCTGAATCCCCCACTATCAACATCCTAGGGGTTACCATTGACCAGAAACTGAACTGGAGTAGCCATATAAATACCGTGGCTACAAGAGCAGGTCAGAGGCTGGGAGTCCTGCGGTGAGTAACTCACCTCCTGACTCCCCAAAGCCTGTCCACCATCTACAAGGTACAAGTCAGGAGTGTGATGGAATACTCTCCACTTGCCTGGATGGGTGCAGCTCCAACAACACTCAAGAAGCTCGACACCATCCAGAACAAAGCAGCCCGCTTGATTGGCACCCCATCCACAAACATTCACTCCCTCCACCACCGACACACAGTAGCAGCAGTGTGTACCATCTACAAGATGCACTGCAGCAACTCACCAAGGCTCCTTAGACAGCACCTTCCAAACCCGCGACCTCTACCAACTAGAAGGACAAGGGCAGCAGAGGCATGGGAACACCACCACCTGCAAGTTCCCCTCCAAGTCACACACCATCCTGACTTGGAACTATATCGCCGTTCCTGCACTGTCGCTGGGTCAAAATCCTGGAGCTCCCTTCCTAACAGCACTGTGGGTGTACCTACCCCAAATGGACTGCAGCGATTCAAGAAGGCAGCTCACCACCACCTTCTCAAGGGCAATTATGGATGGGTAATAAATGCTGGCCTGGCCAGCGACGCCCACATCCCACGAATGAATAGATAAAAAAGCCAGTTATTCAAAACAACTGCGAACCACAGATGAATGTTCCGCACCCCCCACCCCCAACCAGGTCTTTTCAAACCACACAGTCACTGCCTATCTGTGCTTTTTCCCTGAATCATAGTTTGAGGTTATGACCAACCTTTGATGCTCAGGTTGCAGTTTGTAACCTCACACCTTGCAGACACGTCCTGCATTCAACCTCCGTTCCTGCTGCAACTTGAATCCTGTGTCTTGTCAGCATCATTGACATTTCAAGAACACAATTTGTCTGCATGGCTTTTATTCTGGAGGGGGGGCAAAAATAGGAACTGAGATGATAGTATCAGGATAGACTGAACGGGCTGGGTCTCTTTTCTCAGAAGGCTGAGGGGTGACCTGATTGAGGTCTTTAAAATGATGAAGGGGGTTTCGATCGGGTAGACGTAGAGAAGATGTTTCCACTTGTGGGGGGGGTGGAGACCAGAACTCGGGGCCATCAATATCAGACAGTCACTAATAAATCCAATGGGGAATTCCGGAGAAACCTCTTTCCCCAGAGAGTGGTGAGAATGTGGAACTCGCTCCCACAGGGAGTGGTTGAGGTGAACAGTATCGATGTATTTAAGGGGGAAGCTGGATAAACACATGAGGGAGAAAGGAATAGAAGGATATGGTGATCGGGTGAGATGGAGAGAGGGGGTGGGAGGAGGCTCGTGTGGGGCAGAAACACCAGCATGGAGCGGATGGGCCGAATGGCCTGTCTGGATGCAACATAACAGCATAACGACATTCTTGCAGAGTTTTGGATGAGATGGAGTTTCCGGAGGTTTGAAGTTGGAATAGTCCATATTTGGAGGTAACTGGGTTATGGGTGAGGGCTTCAGTCGCTGATGGGCTGAGGCCAGAGCAGAGACAAGAGATGTTATGGAGGTTAGGGAGCCGGCACTGACGCAATGGGCTGAATGGCCTCCTCCTGTGCTGTAACCATTCTACCCTTCTAGGTGGAAATACTGAGACAATGTTGCCCATTACAACACTGATCATTTCCCTTCCCTCTCTTTCCCCACATCTCTTTAGCCAACGTGTTTAAAATGGAGGCCAAAGATCTTCAACTAGGAAATGGCAGCGACTCTCCTTCTGATGTTGTGGAGAATGAAGGTGGTCACAGCAGCCAAAGAGCGATGGACATCTTCATCATGGTGATCTACCTCGTGACCTTTGCGATGGGGGTGCTCGGCAATGGCCTGGTCATTTGGGCCACGGCCTTCAAGCTCAAGAAGACGGTCAACACCATCTGGTTCCTGGGCCTGGCAATCGCAGACTTCACCTTTGCCCTCTTTCTCCCGCTCAGCGCAACCTACATCTCTTTGGATTTCCATTGGCCCTTTGGCACGCTGCTGTGCAAGCTCAACAGCGGCGTGGGGGTGCTGACCATGTTTGCCAGCGTCCTCACACTGGCCGCTATCAGCGTTGACCGCTGCGTCTCGGTGGTGCTGCCCGTCTGGGCCCAGAACCACCGGGGCCCGCGCCTGGCAAACCTGGTCACCGTGGGGGTGTGGCTGGTGTCCGCCATCTTGAGCGGGCCGACGTTCGTCTATCGCGAGACGGGTTCCCATGGCAACAGCACGGTGTGCTTCAGCAACTACTTCACGGAAGCCGAGCTGGCGGCTCTCAACGGGCTGGACGACGGAGGCGGGGATTTTGAGGCGGCGCTGGAGCGGATGATGTCCAGGTTCCGATTGTTGGTCCTCACCCGCTTCCTCTGCGGGTTCCTCCTCCCGCTCCTGGTGATCAGCGCCAGCTATGTCATCATCGGCCTCCGACTGTGGCGGAACCGCTTGGCGCCCAGCAGCAAGCCCTTCAGGGTCATGGTCGCCATCATCCTGACCTTCCTCCTGTGCTGGGCACCCTACCACATCTTCATAATCCTGGAGTTGATGCACCCAGCTGATCAGCCCCCCACCTTGGCACTGAGGCTTGGCATCCCACTCAGTACCAGTCTGGCCTCGTTCAACAGCTGCCTCAACCCCTTCCTCTACATCTGCATGGGGAAAGACTTCAGGGACAAAGTCAAGAGACCGCTTCAGAAGGTGCTGGAGAACGCCTTCGTCGAAGAGTCAGTCCATTCCTACACATTTAGTAGAGGCAAAACCAGGTCTTCCTTGGTGGGAGACGAAGCCAGTATGTCTGTTTAACCCAGAAAGCCGCTGGGCGGGTGTTGGACCATGGGAGGCTCCGGGACTATAATGACAGCCAAAGGCACACACACAAGGCAACTACAACGCAAACGCAAGGCTTCCGGCCCACACACGGACAAGCTCCGAGGCAACGCCACCTTGCATTTAGCTAGCACCCTGAACATAAAATGTCCCAAGGCAGCTCACAGGAAGGAGACCAAACAAAATTTGACCCCAAGCCACATAAGGAGGCATCAGGGACAGAGCCTCCCAAAGAAGGAGGAGAGAGAGAGAGAGGCGGAGAGGTTTAAGGAGGGAATTCCAGAGCTTAGGGCCCCCAGGCAGCTGAAGGCACGGCCGCCAATGGTGGAGCGATGGGAATCGGGGGATGGGCAAGAGGCCGGAATTGGAGGGAGCGCAGAGATCTCGGAGGGTTGTAGAGGCTGGAGGAGGTTACAGAGATAGGGAGGGTTGTAGGGGCTGGAGGAGGTTACAGAGATAGGGAGGGTTGTAGGGGCTGGAGGAGGTTACAGAGATAGGGAGGGTTGTCGGGGCTGGAGGAGGTTACAGAGATAGGGAGAGTTGTAGGGGCTGGAGGCAGTTACAGAGATAGGGAGGGTTGTAGGGGCTGGAGGTGGTTACAGAGATATGGAGGGTTGTAGGGGCTGGAGGAGGTTACAGAGATAGGGAGGGTTGTAGGGACAGGAGGAGGTTACAGAGATAGGGGGGTTGTAGGGAAAGGAGGAGGTTACAGAGATAGGGAGGGTTGTAGGGACAGGTGGCGGTTACAGAGATAGGGAGGGTTGAAGGGGCAGGAGGAGATTACAGAGATAGGGAGGGTTGTAGCAGCTGGAGTAGGTTACTGAGATAGGGAGGGTTGTAGGGACTGGAGGAGGTTCCAGAGATAGGGAGGGTTGTAGGGGCTGGAGGAGGTTACAGAGATAGGGAGGGTTGTAGCAGCTGGAGGAGGTTACAGAGATAGGGAGGGTTGTAGCAGCTGGATGAGGTTACAGAGATAGGGAGTGGGTGATGAGGGCATGGAGGGATTTGAAAACAGGGATGAGAATTTTAAAATGGAGGTCCATTCAACCACTTGAGTCTGTACAAATATTCGATTAGACAATGACAAATCTGTACCTTAATAACATCCTTGAGACTGAATGATTGCTTGAGGGATAAATATTGTCCCCAGGACACCGGGGAGAACTTCCCCCCTGCTCTTCTTCCAAATAGTGGCCGTGGGATCTTTTACACCCACCTGAGAGGGCAGACGGGGGTTTTGGTTTAATGTCTCATCTGAAAGACGGCATCTCTGACAGTGCAGCACTCCCTCAGTACTGACCCTCCGACAGTGCAGCACTCCCTCAGTACTGACCCTCCGACAGTGCAGCACTCCCTCAGTACTGACCCTCCGACAGTGCAGCACTCCCTCAGTACTGACCCTCTGACAGTGCGGCACTCCCTCAGTACTGACCCTCCGACAGTGCGGCACTCCCTCAGTACTGACCCTCCGACAGTGCAGCACTCCCTCAGTACTGACCCTCTGACAGTGCGGCGCTCCCTCAGTACTGACCCTCCGACAGTGCAGCACTCCCTCAGTACTGACCCTCCGACAGTGCGGCGCTCCCTCGGTACTGACCCTCCGACAGTGCAGCACTCCCTCAGTACTGACCCTCCGACAGTGCAGCACTCCCTCAGTACTGACCCTCCGACAGTGCAGCACTCCCTCGGTACTGACCCTCTGACAGTGCGGCGCTCCCTCAGTACTGACCCTCCGACAGTGCAACACTCCCTCGGTACTGACCCTCCGACAGTGCAGCACTCCCTCAGTACTGACCCTCCGACAGTGCGGCGTTCATTCGGTTATTGGAACAGGGGATTAGCCCGGAATATGGTACTTGAGTCTCCGGTGTGGGCTTTGAACTCACAACCTTCTCACTCTGCAATGAGTGAGTGTGAGCGCGCGGCAGCTACAGGCAATGATTCAGTGCTGGCAGTTGCTAACTGTTGCACCAACAGCTGTCAGTGCTCGGCAGTGATTGCCAATGCAGAGAAAGGCATCTCGCTAATAAAATACCAGACACACGTGAAATGAGAGTGATTTTATTGTCTATCTTTCAATTGACAAATCGGGGATTCGGCCTGTCGTGATCCAGTGAGGCCTCGCCCTCAATTTTAACTGTGGGCCAGATCAGTGAACGTGTGTCGGGGGAGGGAAATGCAGAGCGAGGGAGGTCCCGGATCGAGCCAGAGACGAGCCGGCAGGTCGAGGAACCGTTTGAATTTTGCAGGGCACGACCGCCTTTCCACGTTGAGGATCCGACTGTCCCTCAAACCCAGTGACAGCGCGTTCCAGATCACAACAACTAAATTCTCCTCATCTGTCACTCTGCTTCATGTACCAGTTATCTTGAAGCTATGATGCCTGGCTAACAACTTCCTGAGGTAGGGAAACAGGTTTACTTTATTCGTTCGTGGGATGTGTGGCCAGGCCAGCATTTATTGTCCATCCCTAATTGTCCTTGAGAAGGTGGTGGTGAGCTGCCTTCTTGAACCGCTGCAGTCCATGTGGGGGAGGTACACCCACAACGGGAATGATGCAGAAACGAGTGGCCACCTTCGACAAGCACAATGCTTTCAAACACCTTCAAACTGGTGAGGCAAAGAGTTCAATTGGAACATAGGAACAGGAGGAGGATCATTCGGCCCCCCCTCGAGCCTGTGACACAGGAACAGGAGGAGGCCCATTCAGCCCCTCTTGAGCCTGTTACACACGAACAGGAGGAGGCCATTCAGCCTCTCGAGCCTGTTGCACAGGAACAGGAGGAGGCCCATTCAGCCCCTCTCGAGCCTGTTACACAGGAACAGGAGGAGGCCCATTCAGCCCCCTCTCGAGCCTGTTACACAGGAACAGGAGGAGGCCCATTCAGCCCCCTCTCGAGCCTGTTACACAGGAACAGGAGGAGGCCCATTCAGCCCCTCTCGGGCCTGTTACACAGGAACAGGAGGAGGCCCATTCAGCCCCGCTTGAGCCTGTTACACAGGAACAGGAGGAGACCCATTCAGCCCCTATCACCTCTGTTACACAGGAACAGGAGGAGGCCCATTCAGCCCCTCTCGAGACTGTTACACAGGAACAGGAGGAGGCCCATTCGGCCCCTCTTGGGCCTGTGACACAGGAACTGGAGGAGGCCCATTCAGCCCTCCTCGAGCCTGTTACACAGGAACAGGAGGAGGCCCATTCAGCCCTCCTCGAGCCTGTTACACAGGAACAGGAGGAGGCCCATTCAGCCCCTCTTGGGCCTGTTACACAGGAACTGGAGGAGGCCCATTCAGCCCTCCTCGAGCCTGTTACACAGGAACAGGAGGAGGCCCATTCAGCCCTCCTCGAGCCTGTTACACAGGAACAGGAGGAGGCCCATTCAGCCCCCCTCGACCTTGTTACACAGGAACTGGAGGAGGCCCATTCAGCCCTCCTCGAGCCTGTTACACAGGAACAGGAGGAGGCCCATTCAGCCCCCCTCGAGCTTGCTACACAGGAACAGGAGGAGGCCCATTCAGCCCCACTCGAGCCTGTTACACAGGAACAGGAGGAGGCCCATTCACCCCCTCTCGAGCCTGTTACACAGGAACAGGAGGAGGCCCATTCAGCCCCCCTTGAGCTTCTAACACAGGATCAGGAGGAGGCCCATTCAGCCCCTCTCGAGCCTGTTACACAGGAACAGGAGGAGGCCCATTCAGCCCCCCTCGACCTTGTTACACAGGAACTGGAGGAGGCCCATTCAGCCCTCCTCGAGCCTGTTACACAGGAACAGGAGGAGGCCCATTCAGCCCCCCTCGACCTTGTTACACAGGAACTGGAGGAGGCCCATTCAGCCCTCCTCGAGCCTGTTACACAGGAACAGGAGGAGGCCCATTCAGCCCTCCTCGAGCCTGTTACACAGGAACAGGAGGAGGCCCATTCAGCCCTCCTCGAGCCTGTTACACAGGAACAGGAGGAGGCCCATTCACCCCCTCTCGAGCCTGTTACACAGGAACAGGAGGAGGCCCATTCAGCCCCCCTTGAGCTTCTAACACAGGATCAGGAGGAGGCCCATTCAGCCCCTCTCGAGCCTGTTACACAGGAACAGGAGGAGGCCCATTCAGCCCCCCTCGACCTTGTTACACAGGAACTGGAGGAGGCCCATTCAGCCATCCTCGAGCCTGTTACACAGGAACAGGAGGAGGCCCATTCAGCCCCTCTTGAGCCTGTTACACACGAACAGGAGGAGGCCATTCAGCCTCTCGAGCCTATTGCACAGGAACAGGAGGAGGCCCATTCAGCCCCTCTCGAGCCAGTTACACAGGAACAGGAGGAGGCCCATTCAGCCCCTCTCACCCCTGTTACACAGGAACAGGAGGAGACCCATTCAGCCCTTCTCGAGCCTGTTACACAGGAACAGGAGGAGGTTCATTCAGCCCCCTCTCGAGCCTGTTACACAGGAACAGGAGGAGGTTCATTCAGCCCCCTCTCGAGACTGTTACTCAGGAATCAGGTATGGTAGCATAGTGGTTATGTTACTGCAGTAGTAATCCAGAGATCTGTACTAATGCTCTAATGTGGTTGATTCTTAACTGCCCTCTGACACAGCCGAGCAAACCACTCAGTTGCATCAACCTGCTGCAGAAAAGGTGAAAAAGTATCAAACCAGCCTGACCACCCAGCATTGATCTGGGCACCGGAAACAACAAAGGCTCACCCTGAAATAAAAACAAAAAGTGCGGGACTTACTCAGCAGGTCTGGCAGCATCTGTGGAGACAGAAGCAGAGCTAAGGTCTCAGGTCAGTGAACCTTCATCAGAACGGTCTCAGGTTAGAAATGCAATAGGTTTTAATCAAATAAAGAGGGGTTGGGGCAAGCGATAACAAAAGAGAAGATGTTGATAGGACAGAGGGTCGGAGAGATGGTCATGACACAAAGGCAAAGGGTGTGTTAATGGTGTGTTGAAAGACAAAGCGTTAGTGCAGAGAGGGTATTAAATGACAGAATAATGAACAGCTCTGGCCAAAAGTACAAACATGAAAAAAAAAGTGGGCAGTTAAAAATAAAAGAATATATGATGAGACAAACGAAAATCAAAATCAAAATCAAAATAATAAAAGAGGGCCAGTCATGCTCTGAAATTATTGAACTCATTGTCCAGTCCCCTCTGACCCTATACCCTCTGACCCTATACCCTCTGACCCTATACTCTCTGACCTTCCTCTCTCTGACGCTGAATGTTCTGTACCCAGCAAAGGACTCAGTTTTATCCCCTTAAGCCCCCTCAATAAATTTCACGCTCGGCATGACGTTGAGAACTTCTTCCGTCGCCTCCACCTCCAGGCTCACTTCCTTGACCAGGACACCTCCCCCCGACCAGCAGACCCATTCACCCGCCTCCAGCGTTCTCCCTCTACCTGGACCCCTCCCCCTGGCCTCTTACCCGCTCTTGATCTTTTCATTGAAAACTGTTGGCGAGACATCGGCCATCTCAATTTCTCTGTCCCCCCCCTCACTCACTCTAACCTGTCCCCCTCTGAACTTGAGGCACTCCGTACTCTCAGGTCTCACCCCGACATTGTCATCAAACCTGCAGACCAGGTTGGTGCTGTTGTTGTCTGGCGTACCGACCTCTACCTTGCAGAGGCTCAGCGCCAACTCTCAGACACTTCTTCCTTCTTCCCCCTGGACCATGACCCCACCACCGAACATCAAGCTACTGTCTACCAACTGCTTGTCAGTTAATCTCTCCGACCCTCTATCAGCACTTTCTCTTTCCCCCCCCCCACACCCACTTTATTTGCTTATAACCTATTACATTTCTAACCTTTGCCAGTTCTGATGAAGGGTCACTGACCTGAAACGTTAACTCTGCTTCTCTCTCCACAGATGCTGCCAGACCTGCTGAGTATTTCCAGCATTTCTTGTTTTTATTTCAGATTTCCAGCAACTGCAGTATTTTGCTCTTATTAAAGGCACATGTTGCCCAGTTGACACTTCAAAGTCCTCCTTCCTAACATCAGGGGACTTAGAATCATAGAATCAGAGAACGTTTACAGCACAGAAAGAGGCCACTCAGCCCATCATGTCTGTGCCGGCCGATAAACGATCCACCTATTCTAATCCCACCTTCCAGCATTTGATCCGTAACCCTGCAGATTACAGCACTTGAGGTGCATATCCAGACTCCTTTTAAATGAGTTGTGAGTTTCTGCCTCAACTACCCTTTCAGGCAGTGAGTTCCAGACCATCACCACCCTCTGGGTGAAAAGTCTTTCCTCATCTCCCCTCAAATTCTTCTACCCCCCCTAGTCACTGACCTCTCTGCTAAGGTGAATAGACCCTTCACCTCCACTCTATCCAGGTCCCTCACAAGTTTGTACATTTCAATCAGATCTCCCCTCAGCCTTCTCTGTTCCAAGGAGAACAACCCCAGCCTATCCAATCTTTCCTCATAGCTGCATTTTTCCAGTCCTGGCAACATCCTCGTAAATCTCCTCTGTACCCTCTCTAGTGCAATCACATCCTTTCTGTAATGAGGTGACCAGAACTGCACACAGTACTCAAGTTGTGGCCCAACCAATGAGTTATACAGTTCCAGCATAACCTCCCTGCTCTTATATTCTATACCTCAGCTAATAAAGGAAAGGATTCCATATGCCTTCTTAACCACCTTATCGACCTGTCCTGCTACCTTCAGGGATCTGTGGACATTCACTCCAAGGTCCCTCACTTCCTCTACACTTCTCAGTATTTTCCCATTAATCGTGTATTCCTTTGCCTTGTTTGACCTCCCCAAATGCATCACCTCACACTTCTCCAGGTTGAATTCCATTTGCCACTTTTCTGCCCATCTGACCAGACCATCAATGTCTTCCTGCAGCCTACAGCTATCCTCCTCGCTATCTACCACACGGTCAATCTTTGTGTCATCCCCAAACTTCTTGATCATGCCCCCTACATTTACATCCAAATCGTTAATAAAAACCACAAAAAGTAGGGGACCCAGTACAGAGACCCGCGGAACAGCACTGATAACAGTCCCCCAGTCGCGAAAACAACCCGTCAACAATTACCCTCTGCAGGAAATACTCAGCAGGTCAGGCAGCATCTGTGGAGAGAGAAGCAGAGTTAACGTTACAGGTCAGTGACCCTTCTTCAGAACTGGCAAAGTTTAGAAATGTAATAGGTTATAAGCAAATGAAGTGGGGAAAAACAGAACAAATGGGAAGGTGTCAATAGGACAGAGGTTCACAGAGAATAACTGAGAAGGAGGTCATGGGGGAAAAGGCAAAGACAAAGATTGTGTTAATGTTGTGGTAAAATACAAAGTGTTAGGCAGAGAGGGTGTTAAATGACAGAATAATGAGAGACTGAGCCACAGGCAAAAGCATGAAAAAACACAGTGGGCAGGCAAATGGTCAAAAAAAGTGTCAGGGGACAATGGAGGGGACGCCTCCATTGTCCCAACACCTCGTTCCCTTCCCATGGCACCATCCCCTGCAATCGCAGGAGGTGTAATACCTGCCCATTTACCTCCTCTCTCCTCACTATCCCAGGCCCCAAACACTCCTTTCAGGTGAAGCAGCGATTTACTTGTACTTCTTTCAATGTAGTACACTGTATTCGCTGCTCACAGTGTGGTCTCCTCTACACTGGGGAGACCAAGCGCAGACTGGGTGACCGCTTTGCGGAACATCTCCGCTCAGTCCGCAAGCAGGACCCTGAGCTTCCGGTTGCTTGTATTTCAACACTCCCCCCTGCTCTCATGCTCACGTCTCTCCCTCTGTACTGACCCTCAGACAGTGCAGCACTCTCTCATTACTGACCCTCCGACAGTGCAGCACTCCCTCAGTACTGAACCTCCGACAGTGCAGCACTCCCTCAGTACTGACCCTCCGACAGTGCGTCACTCCCTCAGTACTGACCCTCCGACAGTGCAGCACTCTCTCATTACTGACCCTCCGACAGTGCAGCACTCCCTCAGTACTGACCCTCCGACAGTGCAGCACTCCCTCAGTACTGACCCTCAGACAGTGCAGCACTCCCTCAGTACTGACCCTCCGACAGTGCGGCACTCCCTCAGTACTGACCCTCCGACAGTGCAGCACTCCCTCAGCACTGACCCTCCAACAGTGTGGCACTCCCTCAGTACTGACCCTCCGACAGTGCAGCACTCCCTCAGTACTGACCCTCCGACAGTGCAGCACTCCCTCAGCACTGACCCTCCAACAGTGCGGCACTCCCTCAGTACTGACCCTCCGACAGTGCGGCACTCCCTCAGCACTGACCCTCCGACAGTGCGGCACTCCCTCAGTACTGACCCTCCGACAGTGCGGCACTCCCTCAGTACTGACCCTCCGACAGTGCGGCACTCCCTCACTACTGACCCTCAGACAGTGCAGCACTCCCTCAGTACTGACCCTCCGACAGTGCGGCACTCCCTCAGTACTGACCCTCCGACAGTGCAGCACTCCCTCAGCACTGACCCTCCAACAGTGTGGCACTCCCTCAGTACTGACCCTCCGACAGTGCGGCACTCCCTCAGTACTGACCCTCCGACAGTGCAGCACTCCCTCAGCACTGACCCTCCAACAGTGCGGCACTCCCTCAGTACTGACCCTCCGACAGTGCAGCACTCCCTCAGCACTGACCCTCCAACAGTGCGGCACTCCCTCAGTACTGACCCTCCGACAGTGCGGCACTCCCTCAGCACTGACCCTCCGACAGTGCGGCACTCCCTCAGTACTGACCCTCCGACAGTGCGGCACTCCCTCAGTACTGACCCTCCGACAGTGCGGCACTCCCTCACTACTGACCCTCCGACAGTGCGGCACTCCCTCAGTACTGACCCTCCGACAGTGCGGCACTCCCTCAGCACTGACCCTCCGACAGTTCAGTTCTGCGCTCCCTCACCGTGTGCGTTAGCCTGGATAAATATGCTCAGGCCTCGAACACACAAACCCCTGACTCAGAGGTGAGTGAGCTGCAGCTGACACCAATGGGCTAAATGGCCTCTTCCTGTGCACATTGATCAACAAAGAATAAATCTACTGACTCCAGGGGGAATTGCAGAGACTGCACAGAGAGAAGCTGTGCAGGCAGGGAATGTGACACTGTCGCACAAGATTAAAGGCTGAAAAAAGGGAGGCCTGAAAGGGTTGTATTAGTTGGAGGGCTCCCTATTATGCAGTGAGCTGTCCCATTCTCTGTGTGATCCGACATTCTGCCGATCATGTACAGTTCTGCGATTGTCCCTCTCGGCTGGCTCAATCCAATCTGCTGAGCTCATCAGATGCTTTCAATGGCAAATTGCAGGCTGGGCATATCGGAACCTTCTAGAAAGTCCATGCCTTCGCCCTCACGCACCGCGCCCCTCCCCTCTCATCCCTGCCCTCCCATTGGCCGGGCTCCATCAAGGCCCCGATTGGCCCCCTCTGCAGCTTTCAATACAATTCCCAAAGTCGACCAATTTGGCTGCAGTAATTGTACTGGACAATCATCGACTCAACCCTTCTCCCGTTGGGCTTGCGTAGCATTCGCATAGATTCGACCTCGTTGCTCCAGGGGGGGGGAACACCATTGCCAAGGTAACGCCGATCTCTTTCTATCTGTGACCCGCTCTGCGAAGGTGCCTTTTCTCGCTCCCTCTCCCCGCAGTTTCCTTAAACGCAACTCTGAACCGGCCAGAACCGAGGGAAGACCCAACCGAGCTTCAGTAATCCTCATGTTCATTTATATAGTGCCGTTTACCCGGTTAGAAATGTCCCGAGGGGCGTCAATCAGAGTCGTCCCGAGCCACATCAGGAGATATCGGGGACCGGCGACCAAAAGCGCGGTCAGAGAGGTCGGTTTTTTTAAGGGGCGTCTTAAAGGAGGACGGAGAGAGAGGCGGAGAGGTTTAGGGAGGGAATTCCAGAGCTGAGGGCCCCCAGGCAGCTGCAGGCACGGCCGCCAATGGTGGAGCGATGGGAATCGGGAGATGGGCAAGAGGCCGGAATTGGAGGGAGCGCAGAGATCTCGGAGGGTTGTAGGGGCTGGAGGAGGTTACAGAGATAGGGAGGGTTGTAGGGGCTGGAGAAGGTTACAGAGATAGGGAGGGTTGTAGAGGGCTGGAGGAGGTTACAGAGATAGGGAGGGTTGTAGGGACTGGAGATGGTTACAGAGATAGGGAGGGTTGTAGGGACTGGAGGAGGTTACAGAGATAGGGAGGGTTGTAGGGGCTGGAGAAGGTTACAGAGATAGGGAGGGTTGTAGAGGGCTGGAGGAGGTTACAGAGATAGGGAGGGTTGTAGAGGGCTGGAGGAGGTTACAGAGATAGGGAGGGTTGTGGAGGGCTGGAGGAGGTTACAGAGATAGGGAGGGTTGTCGAGGGCTGGAGGAGGTGAAGCAGAGTTTTGGGATGACCTCAAGTTTACGGAGGGTAGAATGTGGGAGCGCAGCCGGAAGTGCGTTGGCACAGTCAAGTCTAGAGGTAACGAAGGCACGGATGAGGGTTGCAGCAGCCGATGAGGTGAGACGAGGGCGAAGTGGGGCGATGTTACGGAGGTGGAAATAGGTGATCTCGGTGATGTCACGAATGCGAGCTCGGAAGCTCATCTCGGGGTCAAACGTGACACCAGGGCTGTGAACAGACTGGTTTAACCTCAGACTGTTGCCAGGGAGAGGGACGGAGTCGGGAGGTAGGGAACGGAGTTCGGAGCGGGGACTGAAAACAACGGCTTCAGTCTCCCCAATATTTAATTGGAGGACATTTCTGCTCCTCCTGTACTGGATGTCGGATAAACAGTCGGATAATTTAGCAACAGTGGAGGAGTGGAGAGAGGTGGTGAGGAGGTAGGGCTTGGTGTTGACAGTATATATGTGAAAACTGACTAGTTAAAGAGATCTGAGGGACCGGGGAGGCAATCGAGTGATTTGAACAGAGGGATGTGAATTTTAAACTCCCGACCGAGAGTCAGTGTAGGTGAGTGAGTAACGGGGGTGATGAGTGAATGGATAAAAATTACTGTCGGGTGTGTAAGAGAGACTTGCATTTCTCTAGCGCCTGTCAGCATCTCAGGACATCTCAAAGTGCCTCACAGACAATGAAGTACCTCATTTGAAGTGCGCTCACTGTAGTCATGTAGGAAACGCAGCAGCCAATTCCTACACAGCAAGATCCCACAATCAGCAATGTGATAATGACTCAGATCATCTGTTTTTTTTTTAGTGATGTTGGTTGAGAGATAAATATTGTCCCCAGGACACCGGGGAGAACTCCCCCTCCCCGCTCTTCTTCCAAATAGTGGCCGTGGGATCTTTTACACCCACCTGAGAGGGCAGACGGGGGCCTCGGTTTAATGTCTCATCTGAAAGACGGCACCTCCGACAGTGCGGCACTCCCTCAGTACTGACCCGCCGACAGTGCAGCACTCCCACAGTACTGACCCTCCGACAGTGCAGCACTCCCACAGTACTGACCCTCCGACAGTGCAGCACTCCCTCAGTACTGACCCTCCGACAGTGCAGCACTCCCTCAGTACTGACCCTCCGACAGTGCAGCACTCCCACAGTACTGACCCTCCGACAGTGCAGCACTCCCTCATTACTGACCCTCCGACAGTGCAGCACTCCCTCAGTACTGACCCTCTGACTGTGCAGCACTCCCTCAGTACTGACCCTCTGACTGTGCAGCACTCCCTCAGTACTGACCCTCCGACAGTGCAGCACTCCCTGAGTACTGCCCCTCTGACAGTGCAGTGCTCCCTCAGTACTGACCCTCCGACAGTGCAGCACTCCCTCAGTACCGACCCTCAGACAGTGCGGCACTCCTTCAGTACTGACCCTCCGACAGTGCGGCACTCCCTCAGTACGAGGCGAGGGTAGGGAACAGAACACTGAATACCCAAACAGTGAACCAGATTTCAGGTGAACCGGCCATTAACGCCCCTTATTTATTTTTCCCTTGCCGTCTATCGAGGAGGGAAGGATTCACTCAGGGCCCTGATTCCAACTGCTATGGCTCTGAGCAGGCAGCTGAACATTGCAGGCCCGTGCTGCCTCCTGTGGTCAAATAGCCAACCGAAGCCTGGGCCTGGTGTCGAGCCAAATGTGACCGGTTAAAATGTCAGGGTCACATTCTGAGGGGTTGGGCTTTGTAGTCGAGGTGTATGGGTGAAGACCTTGTGGAGAGGGTGGGTGTTTATGGGACCTGTATCAGACGAACAAAAGGCTGGGGGGGCGGGGGATTACTTGAGGGACGAGGGGAGGGAGGATATGACTCCATAACTGCTGGGTAGGAGTGAGCTTGATGTTTGACAATTCCAATATACACTGTAACCTCTGTCTCTCCCTCAGTGATACGCCAAACGGATCCTCACACACACAGTCATGTACAGTTTCATGGGCGGAGGCCTTTTCTGTGCCTTCATGGGTAACGTCCTCCTGGTGGTATCCACGGCGACCGATTACTGGATGCAGTACCGCCTGTCGGGGAGTTTTGCCCACCAGGGCCTCTGGAGATATTGCATAGCAAACAAGTGTTACATGCAGACAGACAGCATTGGTGAGAGCACGGCATCACAGACACTGCGATGCGATGATCGGTGTGTGTGTGTGTGACTATATGTGTGTCTACGTGTGTGACTGTATGAGTGTGAGTATGTAAGTGCGTGTGTTTGTGTTGGTGTGTGATTGCGAATGTGTGAGTGAGTTTCTGTGACATCTTTGGATGTAGGGTTTTGGGTGTTGGGTGTTGATGGGGGTCGGGTGTTGATGAGTGTAGGGTGTTGATGGTGTTGGATGTCAATGGGTGTCGATCGGTGTTGGGTGTTGATGGGTGTCGGGTGTTGAAGAGTGTTAGGCGTTGATGGGTGTTGATGGGTATTGGGTGCTGATGGGTGTTGATGGATGTTAATAGGTGTAGGGTGTTGAAGGGTGTAGATGAGTGTTGAGTGTTGATGGGCGTTGAGTGTTTATGGGTGTTGATGGGTATTGGGTGTTGATGGGTGTTGATGGATGTTAATGGGTGTAGGGTGTTGAAGGGTGTCGATGGCCTTTGGTTGTTGATGGGTGTTGATGTGTTTTGATGGGTGTTGGGTGTTGATGGGTGTTGATTGTAGTTGATGGTTGTTGAGTGTTGATGGGTGTTGGGTGTTCATGGGTGTTGAAGGGTGATGGGCATTGATGGGCCATGAGTTTTGATTGGTGTTGATGGGTGTTGCGTGTTGATAGGTGTTGATGGCTGTTGGGCGTTGATGGCTATTGATGGTTGTTTGGTGTTGATGGGTGTTGATGGGTTTTGATGTGTTTTGATGGGTGTTGCTTGTTGATGGGTGTTGATGGATGTTGGGTGTTGATGGGTGTTGGGTGTTTATGAGTGTCAATGGGTTTTGATGAGTGTTGATGGGTGTTAGGTGTTGATGGGTGTTGATGGCTGTTGGTTGTTGATGGGAGTTGATGTGTTTTGATGGGTCTTGGGTGTTGATGGGTGTTAGGCGTTGATGGGTGTTGGGTGTTCATGGCTTTTGATGGATGTTGGGAGTTGATGGGTATTGATGTGTTTTGATGGGTGTCGGTGGGTGTTGCATTTTGATGGGTGTTGATGGGTGTTGGGTGCTGTTGGGTGTTGATGGCTGTTGATGGGTGTTGGGTGTTGATGGTTGTTGATGGCTTTTGGTTTTTGATGGCTGTTGGGTGTTGATAGGTGTTGGGTGTTGATGCATGTTGATGGGTGCTGGGTGTTGATGGGTGTTGGGTGTTGATGGGTGTTGATGGGTATTGATGGGTGATGTGTTTTGATGGGTGTCGGGTGTTGATGGCTGTTGGGTGTTGATGTGTGTTGATGGGTGTTGGGTGTTGACGGCTGTTTTGTGTCGAATGTTGATGGGTGTTTATTGTTGATGGGTGTTGGGTGTTGATAGATGTTGGATGTTGATGGGTGCTGGGTGTTGATGGGTGTTGATTGGTGTTGGGTCTTGATAGGTGTCGGGTGTTGATGGGCATTGGATGTTGATATGTGTTGGGTGTTGATGGGTGCTGATGGCTGTTGGTTGTTGATGGGTGTTGGGTGTTGATCAGTGTTGATGTTTGTTGATGGGTATTGATGGGTGATGGCTTTTGATAGGTGTTGGGTGTTGATGGCTGTTGATGGGTATTGCTGGGTGATGGGTGTTGATGGCTGTTGGGTGTTGATGGCTGTTGGGTGTTGATAGGTGTTAGGTGTTGATGTGTGTTAATGGGTGTTGGGTGTTCATGTGTATTGGGTGTTGATGGGTGATGAGTGTTGGGTGTTGATGGGTGATGAGTGTTGATGTGTGTTAATGGGTGTTGGGTGTTCATGGGTATTGGGTGTTGATGGGTGATGAGTGTTGGGTGTTGATGGGTGTTTGGTTGTTAATGGGTGCTGTGTGTTGATGGGTGTTGATGGGTGATGGATGTTAATGGGCATTGATGGGTTTTGAGTGTTATGTGTTGATTGGTCTTGATGGGCATTGATATGTGTCGGGTGTTAATGTATGTTGCTTGTTGGGTGGTGATGGGTGTTGGGTGTTGATGGGTGTTGATGTCTGTTGTGTGTTGATGGGTGTTGATGGGTTTTGGGTGTTGATTGGTCTTGATAGGTATTGATATTGTTGGGTGTTGATGTGTGTTGATAGGTGTTGGGTGCTGTTGGGTGTTGATGGGTACTGATGGGTGTTGGGTGGTGATCGCTGTTGGTTCTTGATGGCTGCTGATGGGTGTGGTTGGGTGTTGATGTGTGTAGATGGGTGTTGGGTGTTGATGGCTGTTTTGTGTCGAATGTTGATGGGTGTTTATTGTTGATGGGTGTTGATGTGTGTTGATGGGTGTTGGGTGTTGATGTGTGTTGATGGGTGTTGATGTGTGTTGATGGGTGTTGGGTGTTGACGGCTGTTTTGTGTCGAATGTTGATGGGTGTTTATTGTTGATGGGTGTTGGGTGTTGATGGGTGTTGGGTGTTGATGTGTGTTGATGGGTGTTGGGTGTTGACGGCTGTTTTGTGTCGAATGTTGATGGGTGTTTATTGTTGATGGGTGTTGGGTGTTGATGTGTGTTGATGGGTGTTGTGTGTTGATAGCTGTTTTGTGTCGAATGTTGATGGGTGTTGGGTGTTGATGGGTGTTGGGTGTTGATGTGTGTTGATGGGTGTTGATGTGTGTTGATGGGTGTTGGGTGTTGACGGCTGTTTTGTGTCGAATGTTGATGGGTGTTTATTGTTGATGGGTGTTGGGTGTTGATGGGTGTTGGGTGTTGATGTGTGTTGATGGGTGTTGGGTGTTGACGGCTGTTTTGTGTCGAATGTTGATGGGTGTTTATTGTTGATGGGTGTTGGGTGTTGATGTGTGTTGATGGGTGTTGGGTGTTGACGGCTGTTTTGTGTCGAATGTTGATGGGTGTTTATTGTTGATGGGTGTTGGGTGTTGATGGCTGTTTTGTGTTGAATCTTGTTGCGTGTTGACTGTTGATGGGTGTTGGGTGTTGATGGGTGTTGGGTGTTGATGGGTGTTGGGTGTTGATGGCTGCTGATGGCTGTTGGTTGTTGATTGGTGTTGATGCGTGTTGATAGGTGTTGGGTGTTTATGGGTGCTGATAGCTGTCGGTTGTTGATGGGTGTTGATCTGTGTTGGGTGTTGATGTGTGTTGATGGGTGTTGGGTGTTGACGGCTGTTTTGTGTTGAATGTTGATGGGTGTTTATTGTTGATGGCTGTTGGGTGTTGATGTGTGTTGATGGGTGTTGGGTGTTGATGTGTGTTGGGTGTTGATGGGTGTTGGGTGTTGATGGCTGCTGATGGCTGTTGGTTGTTGATTGGTGTTGATGCGTGTTGATAGGTGTTGGGTGTTTATGGGTGCTGATAGCTGTCGGTTGTTGATGGGTGTTGATCTGTGTTGGGTGTTGATGTGTGTTGATGGGTGTTGGGTGTTGACGGCTGTTTTGTGTTGAATGTTGATGGGTGTTTATTGTTGATGGCTGTTGGGTGTTGATGTGTGTTGATGGGTGTTGGGTGTTGATGTGTGTTGGGTGTTGATGGGTGTTGGGTGTTGATGGCTGCTGATGGCTGTTGGTTGTTGATTGGTGTTGATGCGTGTTGATAGGTGTTGGGTGTTTATGGGTGCTGATAGCTGTCGGTTGTTGATGGGTGTTGATCTGTGTTGGGTGTTGATGTGTGTTGATGGGTGTTGGGTGTTGACGGCTGTTTTGTGTTGAATGTTGATGGGTGTTTATTGTTGATGGCTGTTGGGTGTTGATGTGTGTTGATGGGTGTTGGGTGTTGATGTGTGTTGATGGGTGTTGGGTGTTGATGGCTGTTTTGTGTCGAATGTTGATGGGTGTTTATTGTTGATGGGTGTTGGGTGTTGATAGGTGTTGTGTGTTGATGGGTGTTGGGTGTTGATGGCTGTTTATTGTTGATGGGTGTTGGGTGTTGATAGATGTTGGGTGTTGATGTGTGTTGATGGGTGTTGGGTGTTGATGTGTGTTGATGGGTGTTGGGTGTTGACGGCTGTTTTGTGTCGAATGTTGATGGGTGTTGGGTGTTGATGGGTGTCGAATGTTGATGGGTGTTGATGGGTGTTGATGGGTGTTGGGTGTTGATGGCTGTTTTGTGTTGAATGTTGATGGGTGTTTATTGTTGAATGGTGTTGGGTGTTGATGTGTGTTGATGGGTGTTGTGTGTTGATAGCTGTTTTGTGTTGAATGTTGATGGGTGTTGGGTGTTGATGGGTGTTGGGTGTTGATGGCTGCTGATGGCTGTTGGTTGTTGATTGGTGTTGATGCGTGTTGATAGGTGTTGGGTGTTTATGGGTGCTGATAGCTGTCTGTTGTTGATGGGTGTTGATCTGTGTTGGGTGTTGATGTGTGTTGATGGGTGTTGGGTGTTGACGGCTGTTTTGTGTTGAATGTTGATGGGTGTTTATTGTTGATGGCTGTTGGGTGTTGATGTGTGTTGATGGGTGTTGGGTGTTGATGTGTGTTGGGTGTTGATGGGTGTTGGGTGTTGATGGCTGCTGATGGCTGTTGGTTGTTGATTGGTGTTGATGCGTGTTGATAGGTGTTGGGTGTTTATGGGTGCTGATAGCTGTCGGTTGTTGATGGGTGTTGATCTGTGTTGGGTGTTGATGTGTGTTGATGGGTGTTGGGTGTTGACGGCTGTTTTGTGTTGAATGTTGATGGGTGTTTATTGTTGATGGCTGTTGGGTGTTGATGTGTGTTGATGGGTGTTGGGTGTTGATGTGTGTTGGGTGTTGATGGGTGTTGGGTGTTGATGGCTGCTGATGGCTGTTGGTTGTTGATTGGTGTTGATGCGTGTTGATAGGTGTTGGGTGTTTATGGGTGCTGATAGCTGTCGGTTGTTGATGGGTGTTGATCTGTGTTGGGTGTTGATGTGTGTTGATGGGTGTTGGGTGTTGACGGCTGTTTTGTGTTGAATGTTGATGGGTGTTTATTGTTGATGGCTGTTGGGTGTTGATGTGTGTTGATGGGTGTTGGGTGTTGATGTGTGTTGATGGGTGTTGGGTGTTGATGGCTGTTTTGTGTCGAATGTTGATGGGTGTTTATTGTTGATGGGTGTTGGGTGTTGATAGGTGTTGGGTGTTGATGTGTGTTGATGGGTGTTGGGTGTTGATGGCTGTTTATTGTTGATGGGTGTTGGGTGTTGATAGATGTTGGGTGTTGATGTGTGTTGATGGGTGTTGGGTGTTGATGTGTGTTGATGGGTGTTGGGTGTTGACGGCTGTTTTGTGTCGAATGTTGATGGGTGTTGGGTGTTGATGGGTGTCGAATGTTGATGGGTGTTGATGGGTGTTGATGGGTGTTGGGTGTTGATGGCTGTTTTGTGTTGAATGTTGATGGGTGTTTATTGTTGAATGGTGTTGGGTGTTGATGTGTGTTGATGGGTGTTGTGTGTTGATAGCTGTTTTGTGTTGAATGTTGATGGGTGTTGGGTGTTGATGGGTGTCGGGTGTTGATGGTTGTTTTGTGTTGAATGTTGTTGCGTGTTTATTGTTGATGGGTGTTGGGTGTTGATGTGTGTTGATGGGTGTTGTGTGTTGATAGCTGTTTTGTGTTGAATGTTGATGGGTGTTGGGTGTTGATGGGTGTCGGGTGTTGATGGTTGTTTTGTGTCGAATGTTGATGGGTGTTGGGTGTTGATGGGTGTTGGGTGTTGATGTGTGTTGATGGGTGTTGTGTGTTGATAGCTGTTTTGTGTTGAATGTTGATGGGTGTTGGGTGTTGATGGGTGTCGAATGTTGATGGGTGTTGATGGGTGTTGATGGGTGTTGGGTGTTGACGGCTGTTTTGTGTCGAATGTTGATGGGTGTTTATTGTTGATGGGTGTTGGGTGTTGATGTGTGTTGATGGGTGTTGTGTGTTGAATGTTGATGGGTGTTGGGTGTTGACGGCTATTTTGTGTCGAATGTTGATGGGTGTTTATTGTTGATGGGTGTTGGGTGTTGATAGGTGTTGGGTGTTGATGTGTGTTGATGGGTGTTGGGTGTTGATGGGTGTTGGGTGTTGATGTGTGTTGATGGGTGTTGGGTGTTGACGGCTGTTTTGTGTCGAATGTTGATGGGTGTTTATTGTTGATAGGTGTTGGGTGTTGATGTGTGTTGATGGGTGTTGTGTGTTGATAGCTGTTTTGTGTTGAATGTTGATGGGTGTTGGGTGTTGATGGGTGTCGAATGTTGATGGGTGTTGATGGGTGTTGATGGGTGTTGGGTGTTGATAGGTGTTGGGTGTTGATGTGTGTTGATGGATGTTGGGTGTTGATGGGTGTTGGGTGTTGATAGGTGTTGGGTGTTGATGTGTGTTGATGGGTGTTGGGTGTTGATGGGTGTTGGGTGTTGATGTGTGTTGATGGGTGTTGGGTGTTGATGGCTGTTTTGTGTTGAATGTTGATGGGTGTTTATTGTTGAAGGGTGTTGGGTGTTGATGTGTGTTGATGGGTGTTGTGTGTTGATAGCTGTTTTGTGTTGAATGTTGATGGGTGTTGGGTGTTGACGGCTGTTTTGTGTCGAATGTTGATGGGTGTTTATTGTTGATGGGTGTTGGGTGTTGATGGGTGTTGGGTGTTGATGTGTGTTGATGGGTGTTGGGTGTTGACGGCTGTTTTGTGTCGAATGTTGATGGGTGTTTATTGTTGATGGGTGTTGGGTGTTGATGGGTGTTGGGTGTTGATGTGTGTTGATGGGTGTTGGGTGTTGACGGCTGTTTTGTGTCGAATGTTGATGGGTGTTTATTGTTGATGGGTGTTGGGTGTTGATGGGTGTTGGGTGTTGATGGCTGTTTTGTGTTGAATGTTGTTGCGTGTTGACTGTTGATGGGTGTTGGGTGTTGATGGGTGTTGGGTGTTGATGGGTGTTGGGTGTTGATGGCTGCTGATGGCTGTTGGTTGTTGATTGGTGTTGATGCGTGTTGATAGGTGTTGGGTGTTTATGGGTGCTGATAGCTGTCGGTTGTTGATGGGTGTTGATCTGTGTTGGGTGTTGATGTGTGTTGATGGGTGTTGGGTGTTGATGTGTGTTGATGGGTGTTGGGTGTTGACGGCTGTTTTGTGTTGAATGTTGATGGGTGTTTATTGTTGAAGGGTGTTGGGTGTTGATGTGTGTTGATGGGTGTTGTGTGTTGATAGCTGTTTTGTGTTGAATGTTGATGGGTGTTGGGTGTTGATGGGTGTCGAATGTTGATGGGTGTTGATGGGTGTTGATGGGTGTTGGGTGTTGATAGGTGTTGGGTGTTGATGTGTGTTGATGGGTGTTGGGTGTTGATGGGTGTTGGGTGTTGATAGGTGTTGGGTGTTGATGTGTGTTGATGGGTGTTGGGTGTTGATGGGTGTTGGGTGTTGATGGTTGTTTTGTGTTGAATGTTGTTGCGTGTTTATTGTTGATGGGTGTTGGGTGTTGATGTGTGTTGATGGGTGTTGTGTGTTGATAGCTGTTTTGTGTTGAATGTTGATGGGTGTTGGGTGTTGATGGGTGTCGAATGTTGATGGGTGTTGATGGGTGTTGATGGGTGTTGGGTGTTGATAGGTGTTGGGTGTTGATGTGTGTTGATGGGTGTTGTGTGTTGATAGCTGTTTTGTGTTGAATGTTGATGGGTGTTGGGTGTTGATGGGTGTCGAATGTTGATGGGTGTTGATGGGTGTTGATGGGTGTTGGGTGTTGATAGGTGTTGGGTGTTGATGTGTGTTGATGGGTGTTGGGTGTTGATGTGTGTTGATGGGTGTTGGGTGTTGATAGGTGTTGGGTGTTGATGTGTGTTGATGGGTGTTGGGTGTTGATGGGTGTTGGGTGTTGATAGGTGTTGGGTGTTGATGTGTGTTGATAGGTGTTGGGTGTTGATGTGTGTTGATGGGTGTTGGGTGTTGATAGGTGTTGGGTGTTGATGTGTGTTGATGGGTGTTGGGTGTTGATGGGTGTTGGGTGTTGATAGGTGTTGGGTGTTGATGTGTGTTGATGGGTGTTGGGTGTTGATGGGTGTTGGGTGTTGATGTGTGTTGATGGGTGTTGGGTGTTGATGGCTGTTTTGTGTTGAATGTTGATGGGTGTTTATTGTTGAAGGGTGTTGGGTGTTGATGTGTGTTGATGGGTGTTGTGTGTTGATAGCTGTTTTGTGTTGAATGTTGATGGGTGTTGGGTGTTGACGGCTGTTTTGTGTCGAATGTTGATGGGTGTTTATTGTTGATGGGTGTTGGGTGTTGATGGGTGTTGGGTGTTGATGTGTGTTGATGGGTGTTGGGTGTTGACGGCTGTGTTGTGTCGAATGTTGATGGGTGTTTATTGTTGATGGGTGTTGGGTGTTGATGGGTGTTGGGTGTTGATGTGTGTTGATGGGTGTTGGGTGTTGATGTGTGTTGATGGGTGTTGGGTGTTGACGGCTGTTTTGTGTCGAATGTTGATGGGTGTTTATTGTTGATGGGTGTTGGGTGTTGATGGGTGTTGGGTGTTGATGGCTGTTTTGTGTTGAATGTTGTTGCGTGTTGACTGTTGATGGGTGTTGGGTGTTGATGGGTGTTGGGTGTTGATGGGTGTTGGGTGTTGATGGGTGTTGGGTGTTGATGGCTGCTGATGGCTGTTGGTTGTTGATTGGTGTTGATGCGTGTTGATAGGTGTTGGGTGTTTATGGGTGCTGATAGCTGTCGGTTGTTGATGGGTGTTGATCTGTGTTGGGTGTTGATGTGTGTTGATGGGTGTTGGGTGTTGATGTGTGTTGATGGGTGTTGTGTGTTGATAGCTGTTTTGTGTTGAATGTTGATGGGTGTTTATTGTTGAAGGGTGTTGGGTGTTGATGTGTGTTGATGGGTGTTGTGTGTTGATAGCTGTTTTGTGTTGAATGTTGATGGGTGTCGGGTGTTGATGGTTGTTTTGTGTTGAATGTTGTTGTGTGTTTATTGTTGATGGGTGTTGGGTGTTGATGTGTGTTGATGGGTGTTGGGTGTTGATGGGTGTTGGGTGTTGATGTGTGTTGATGGGTGTTGTGTGTTGATAGCTGTTTTGTGTTGAATGTTGATGGGTGTTGGGTGTTGACGGCTGTTTTGTGTCGAATGTTGATGGGTGTTTATTGTTGATGGGTGTTGGGTGTTGATAGATGTTGGATGTTGATGTGTGTTGATGGGTGTTGGGTGTTGACGGCTGTTTTGTGTTGAATGTTGATGGGTGTTGGGTGTTGATGGGTGTCGGGTGTTGATGGGTGTTGATGGGTGTTGATGGTTGTTTTGTGTTGAATGTTGTTGCGTGTTGACTGTTGATGGGTGTTGGGTGTTGATGGGTGTTGATCTGTGTTGATGTATGTTGATGGGTGTTGATGGGTGTTGGGTGTTGATGTTGATGGGTGCTGATGCTTAATGGGTGTTGATGGGTGTTGGTGGATGTTGGGTGTTGATGGTTATTGGGCGTTGTTGGTTGCTGAGGTGTGTTAATGGATGCTGATTGTTGTTGGGTGTTGATGGGTGATGATAGGTGTAGGGTGATGATGGTTTTTGATGGGTGTTGATGGTTGTTGAAGGGTGTTTGGTGCTGATGAGTGTTAAGTGTTGATGGGTGTTTATCGGTGTTGGGTGTTGATGGGTGATGATGAGTGATGGGTTTTGATGGGTGTTGGGTGTTGATGGGTGTTGGGTGTTGATGGGTGTTGACAGGTGTTGATGGGTGATGAATGTTGATGGGTGTTGATGAGTGATGGGTTTTGATGGGTGTTGGGTGTTGATGGGTGTTGGGTGTTGATGGGTGTTGACAGGTGTTGATGGGTGATGAATGTTGATGGGTGTTGATGAGTGATGGGTTTTGATGGGTGTTGGGTGTTGATGGGTGTTGGGTGTTGATGGGTGTTGACAGGTGTTGATGGGTGATGAATGTTGATGGGTGTTGATGAGTGATGGGTTTTGATGGGTGTTGGGTGCTGATGGGTGTTGGGTTTTGATGGGTGTTTCATGTTGATGGGTGTTGATGGGCATTGACGGGTGATGATGGGTGTTGAAGTGTGTTGATGGGTGCTGATGGATGTTGATGGGTGTTGGTGGGTATTGCTGGATGTTGGGTTTTGTTGGGTGTTAGGTGTTGATGGGTTCAGATGTTTGTTGATTGGTTTTGTGTGTTGATGAGTGTTGATGGTTGTTGGGTGTTGATGGGTGTTGTGTATTGATGGGTGATGGGTGTTCATGGGAGATGAATGTTGATAGGCGTTGTTTGGCGTTGATGGGTGCTGGGTGCTGATGGGTGATGATGGCTGTTCATGGTTGTTGATGAGTTTTGATGGTTGGCGGGTGTTGATAGGTGTTAGATGTAGAGGGGTGTTGGGTGTTGTTGGGTGTTGGATGCTGAAGTGTGTTGATGGGTGATGGGCATTGATGGGTGATGATGCGTGTTGATGGGCGCTGATAGATGTTCCTGGTTGTTGATGGGTGCTGATGGATGGGTGTTGAATGTTGATGGGTTTTGATGGGAGTTGGGTGTTGATGAGTGTTGGATGTTGAGGGATGTTGGGTGTTGATGGCTTTTGGGTGTTGATGGTTGTTGATGGGTGTTGATGGGCGTTGACAGGTGTTGATGGGTGTTGATGGGCGTTGACAGGCGTTGATGGGTGTTGATGGGCGTTGACAGGTGTTGATGGGTGTTGATGGGCGTTGACAGGTGTTGATGGGTGTTGGGTGTTGATGGATGTTGATGGGTGTTGATGGGTATTGATGGGTGTTGGGTGTTGGTGGACGTTGATGTGTGTTGGGTGTTGATGGATGGGTGTTGAGTGTTGATGGGTGCTGATGGGTGTTGGGTGTTGATGAATGGGTGTTGAGTGTTGATGGGTGCTGATAGATGTTCCTGGTTGTTGATGGGTGCTGATGGATGGGTGTTGAATGTTGATGGGTTTTGATGGGAGTTGGGTGTTGATGAGTGTTGGATGCTGAGAGATGTTGGGTGTTGATGGCTTTTGGGTGTTGATGGTTGTTGGTTGTTGATGGGTGTTGGGTGTTGATGGGTGTTGATGGGTGTTGACAGGTGTTGATGGGTGTTGGGTGTTGATGGGTGTTGGGTGTTGGTGGACATTGATGTGTGTTGGGTGTTGATGGATGGGTGTTGAGTGTTGATGGGTGCTGATGGGTGTTGGGTGTTGATGTGTGTTGGGTGTCTGTTGATGGGTGTTGAGTGTTGGGTGTTTGTTGATGGGTGTTGTGTGTCTGTTGATGGGTGTTGGGTGTCTGTTGATGGGTGTTGGGTGTTTGTTGATGGGTGTTGGGTGTCTATTGATGGGTATTGTGTGTCTGTTGATGGGTATTGTGTGTCTGTTGATGTTTGTTGGGTGTTTGTTGATGTGTGTTGGGTGTCTGTTGATGTTTGTTGGGTGTTTGTTGATGGGTGTTGGGTGTCTGTTGATGTTTGTTGGGTGTTTGTTGATGTGTGTTGGGTGTCTGTTGATGTTTGTTGGGTGTTTGTTGATGTGTGTTGGTGTCTGTTGATGGGTGTTGGGTGTTTGTTGATGTTTGTTGGGTGTCTGTTGATGGGTGTTGGGTGTTTGTTGATGGGTATTGGGTGTTTGTTGATGGGTGTTGGGTGTCTGTTGATGGGTGTTGGGTGTTTGTTGATGGGTGTTGGGTGTCTGTTGATGGGTGTTGGGTGTTTGTTGATGTGTGTTGGGTGTCTGTTGATGGGTGTTGGGTGTCTGTTGATGTTTGTTGGGTGTCTGTTGATGGGTGTTGGGTGTTTGTTGATGGGTATTGGGTGTTTGTTGATGGGTGTTGGGTGTCTGTTGATGGGTGTTGGGTGTTTGTTGATGGGTGTTGGGTGTCTGTTGATGGGTGTTGTGTGTCTGTGTGCTCTGAAACCTCGTATCCAGAGAGAGCATTGAGTGTTTTGGGGTTTCAATATGTTTTGAGTTGTTGATTCCATCTGTTCCCATCGATCTGTCCCTTTGTCTCTCTTAATATGTCTCGATGTCTGATGAGTTCCGGTGATTCAGTAAAACACTCAGACACTAACCTTGTAGCCAGGTTTTATACCTGGAAAATTTCTAAATATCAGTCCAAGGAACACAATTGGGGTACAGAGGGGAGCGATTGGAGACATTATGTTCTGGATGGAACTCCAGCAGTTAGCACGGGGTTAGATACAGAGTAAAGCTCCCTCTACACTGTCCCCATCAAACACTCCCAGGACAGGTATATCAGGGGGGTTGGCTGTTCTCTGATTGGGAAGCCTGAGTGTTGAGAGCCTCAACGAGGTGCAGCTGAGAGTGCTGGTGGCAGTTGGAGGTTGCAGAGGTGGAGAGAGGAGCTGCACTGAGCAGCTACCAACAAGCAGAGGAAAACTCCAACAACAGTCTCCGTTAAAGAGAAGAAAGAGACATTTTTTGGAAACAAGGCTTTGTCTGGAGGTGGGTGCTGAACACCAGTAATTTACTTTGGACTGTTGGGGGAGGAACAAGTGGCTGGAACAACAAGGGGTGGGGCTGCCAATTCAACAGGAATCTGTGCTGCTGCAAAAGCACACAGGAAAGCTCCCTCCCCACCCCAATTGCCAAGCCTGGGTCAGCTGAAGCTGCCCAGCTAAACAGACGGAAGGGGATAGATAGTGCCTGGGCAGCTTCAGCTGACCCAGGTGAAGACGACTCCCCCAACCAGAAGACCGGAAGACCAACTTCAAAGACTGTTTTAAGTGTACTGTGAGCACCACCTCCAGAAAGCAAGTCATCCCTTCCAGCCTGCCTTTGCCTCTCCTCTCTTACCTCAGCCTCTCCACTAATCTGTTGTTTGTTTGTTTGTCTTTAATATATATTCAATATTTTCAGTTAATAGCTGATATTTGGTGTGCAAGTCCACAATTTGGGGTGGGTTTAGCTCTTGGACCCATGGCAAGCCCTTCATCACCGGTGGCGGGGCCTTCTACCACCTATGCAGCTGCAGCTTCAGTGGCTGCCCACGTGGCCCCGTCACCCTTTAAATTGTTGACATGCAGCCATGGGGTGAAGAGCTATCCCCACCCCAACATGTCTATTGAGGCCTGCGTTAAGGCAATGGCCGTGGTTGTCGGCCCCTCGGCCATTGTTGCGGCCTCAAAGATGTATGGGAAGGCTGTGTTCTTTTTGAAGACCGAGCGGGCGGTGTCCCTGGCCCTGAGTAAAGGGCTCACTGTGGGGGGGACCTTCCTGCCAGTGGACCCTCTGGGGGCCACTGCGCATCGGATAATGTTGTCCAACGTCCCACCCTTCATTCCCAGTGAGCTCCTCCTCCCCCACCTGCACCATCTGGGGGAGGTGAGGTCGGGGATCACCCCAGTCCGGCTTGGTCTTCGGGAGCACAGCCTCCAACATGTCTACTCCTTCCGCCGCCAGTTATTTATGCAGCTGGCGCGGGAGGAGGACACGGAGGGCCAATTTAATGTGGAGTTCCAGGGGACGGCCTACCGCGTCTTTTGGACCTCGGACGGGGCGCGGTGCCACGTCTGCAAGGGGGTGGGGCATGTTCGTAAGAACTGCCCCAACCTCCCGGCCGCCAGCTCCACCTCGGCGGCCCAGAGTGGTTCCACAGCACCTCCTCCCACTCCCCCAACACATCCAATAAACACCGCTCAGTCGGTTCCGGAGGCTGTGGTTTTCACAGCCTCTGGCGGGGAGGGGAGCGTCCGTCCGAGCGGAAGGAAGACGCGGGGAAAAAAGAAACATCATGAGGCGCGTCCCCTGGACACTTTGACTCAACCCGAGCCTGAGCCCAGCCCAAAGCCCATTCCCATGGAATCCACCTGTCCCAGGGCTGGGCTCAGGCAGAGGGTGACAAGAAAGGAAAAAAAGGGTGTGGAGGCGGAGGCCTCTGATGACATGGAGGTCTCTGAGTCTCCATGCCCAAGTGTGAAAAAGAGGAGAAGGCACCCCTCCATAGAAATAACACAGGGCCCTGAGGTGCAGGGCCCATCTGTTGGAGGGGAGCTGCCTCCTGTTTCTGGTCCTCAGGTACCCCCTACCGCCACCACCAAGGCTACAAAGTCCGGGCAGGTGCTCCCTATTCCTCAGGATGGAGGGGAGGGGATGGCCCCGGTACATGAGGCCCCTCCTGAAGGAGTAAGTGAGGCCCTGCTTGTGGTGGGGGAGCCTGGGGAAGCCGCCCATTCCGCCACTGCTACTGGGTCGGGTGCCCTGAATGAAGGGGAGGGCGAGGCCCCAGAGGGTCGGGCCTCCCAGCCGGAGTCCACCACCAACCAGGAGACACCCAACCCAGTTATAACTGAGAATGCTGCCCCATCTGCTGGGCCTGTGGGTGCTGGCGGAGCGGGAGATGGCCTCCACTCGCCGCCTCTAGTCTCGGCTCCGGCTGGTTACCCGGAGTCGGGAACTTCTGTCTCCCCTGGACCACTCATTGGCCTGGGGACGGAGGTGGAGGGGGGTCCTGAACCGCTGGTGCCTACAGGCTCCAGTTTCACAATAGAACCCAGAGAGGACTCCTCCGCCATCGATCCTGGGGGTGGGATCGTGACGGAGGCGGGACCAGCTGGCGCGGCCGGAACGTCCGCCCCACAGTGTGTGGTAGATGTGTCGGCCGCTGGCGGTGACGACCCGGAGGAGGATGGGGATTCGGTGCGGGGCACGGAGGATGATCTGGATTCCATCGCCAGTGAGGTGGTGGAGTCCCTCGTGCCTCCCACCGAATCTCCTCTCATCCCCACGGCGGAACTCCGGGATTTCCTCGCGGCTTGCAGAGGTTGCCGCAATAAAGTTCAGCTGGCCCTCGACCGTTGGTCGAATCTGGCGCTGATCATACAGTCCGTCCGTGCCGCCCTTAAGATAGCGGGCAAGCGCGCGGACGTGAAACTGGTTGAGAGGCGCCGTTTTAATGTGTTCCTCAATGGGTTGCTGGGGGAGTGGAGGGCCAGGTGCACTTCCACTCCCTCCTCACAGTGAGGTGTTTGTGACGGGTCTTAATTACCTTTGACATGAAGATAACCATAGCCAGCCTCAACATCAACGGCAGCAGAGGGGCTCACCGCAGATTTCACAATCTCTCAGTCCTTAGGGAAGGAAACCCACACCGTTCCGGGAGACGAAGCCACCTGGCTCCTGGAGTGGCAGGGTGGGGTCTACATGAGTCACCTCACCCCTATTTCTAGTGGGGTGGCTATCTTGTTGGCCCCAACTTTTCAGCCAGAGATCTTGGGGGTCAAGGAGCGAGTGCCGGGCCGCTTGCTCCACCTCGCCGTTCGCCTGGGTAGCGTGCCGCTCCACTTTGTGAACGTGTACGCGCCCAGGCCCGGCGCGTTGCAAGCTCCATCGATAGCGGCGAGTGCATCATCCTCGGGGGGGATTTTAACTGCACCCTCGAGGTGGAGGATCGCTCTGGTCCCCAGCGCGGCCAAGCGTTGGTGGAGAAGTTGAGGGGACTGATCAGCTCCCTTAACTTGGTGGACGTCTGGCGGAATCTCCATCCCGACTCCAGCGCCTTCACGTGGAGGTCTGGAGGAGGGGGGTCGCGAATCGACCGCCTCGACATTTCGCAGGCGTACGTCTCCCGCGTTTCGGCGGCCTCCATGCGGCTGGTGCCGTGCTCAGACCACCGCCTGGTGTGGGCGGAGTTCACTCCGCTCCGCACGCGGGCGGGGTCCGCGTACTGGCACTTTAACAACCGGCTGCTGGAGGACGTGCGATTTCGGGACTCGTTCTGTCGATTCTGGGCCGACTGGAGAAGGAAGCAGGGGGGCTTCCCCTCCTTGAGGCTATGGTGGGATGTGGGCAAGACTCACATCCGCGTCTTCTGTCAGGAGTACGCGAAGGGGTCGACCAAGAGGCGGGAAGCCGAGATCGGGCGCCTTGAGAGGGAGGTGCTCGACTTGGAATCCCGCCTCGGTCATGCCGTCGCGGACCCGGCCCTGTGGCAGGCGTACAAAGAGAAGAAGGGCGCGCTGAGGAACCTGCAGCTCGTAGGGTCCCGAGGCGCGTACGTGAGGTCGCGGATCCAGATCCTGGAAGATTTGGACCGCGCCTCACCCTTCTTCTACTCGCTGGAAAAATGGCGGGGGGTCCGTAAGCAGCTCGTCGAGCTGCTGGCCGACGACGGATCCTCCATCACGGATCCGGAGGGAATGGGCCTCCTGGTCCGGACGTATTACAGTGCGTTGTTCTCTCCGGATCCGTCCAGCGAGGATGCGCGCAGAGTTTTGTGGGAGGACCTGCCGCAGGTCAGCCCGGAGGGCGCCGAAGGATTGGAGGCTCCGCTCACGTTGGCGGAGCTGACTGGCACCCTCCACCAGCTCTCGAGGGGCAAATCCCCAGGGCTGGATGGGTTGACCGTGGAGGTCCTCAGGGCGTTCTGGGACGTCCTGGGGGACGATTACGCGCGGGTCCTGGGGGAGAGCCTGGCGACCGGGGAGATGCCCCTCTCGTGGCGCAGGGCGGTCATCGTCCTGCTGCCGAAGAGGGGCGATCTCCGCCTGCTTAAAAACTGGCGTCCGGTCTCCCTCCTCAGCACGGATTATAAGATCTTTGCCCGGGCTATGTCTACCCGCCTGGGCTCCGTGCTGGCCCACATGATCCACCCCGACCAGTCCTACACGGTCCCGGGCCGGTCCATCCAGGACAACATCCACGTGGTCCGGGACCTGATCCATCTTTCCCAGAGGACTGGTCAGTCGGTCGCCTTTCTCTCCCTCGATCAGGAGAAGGCGTTCGACAGGGTGGATCACGATTACCTTTTCGGGACTCTGCGCGCTTTTGGACTCGGGCCGCATTTCGTGGCCCGGGTCCGACTTTTATACGCCGCCGCAGAGTGTCTAGTCAAAGTTAACGGGTCCTTGACGGCGCCCCTTCGATTTGGGAGAGGAGTGCGTCAGGGGTGCCCCATGTCCGGCCAATTGTATACCATCTGCGTGGAGCCCTTCCTGTGCTTGCTTCGCAGGAGGTTGACGGGATTGGCTCTGCGCGAGCTGGCCATGCGGGTCGTCCTCACGGCTTACGCCGACGACGTGCTCCTCACAATCACAGATCCCGTTGACTTGCGGAGGATGCGCGACTGCCAGCAGACCTTTTCTGCCGCGTCCTCCGCGAGGATCAATTGGGAGAAATGTTCCGGACTCCTGGTTGGTCAGTGGCGGGTGGACTCCCTGCCGGAGGAGATGACACCTTTTGCGTGGAGCACCACGCACCTCCTCTATCTGGGAGTCCACCTTAGTCCCGCTGAGGAAGCCTGGCCGGCAAACTGGCAGGAGTTGGAGGCGAAAGTCACCGCTCGGCTGGGGCGCTGGACAGGACTGCTCCGAGTGCTTTCCTACAGGGGCCGAGCGTTGGTCATAAACC
Source organism: Heterodontus francisci (assembly GCF_036365525.1). Classification (NCBI taxonomy): domain Eukaryota; kingdom Metazoa; phylum Chordata; class Chondrichthyes; order Heterodontiformes; family Heterodontidae; genus Heterodontus; species Heterodontus francisci. Next base: position 40,076,572 of record NC_090409.1, read on the forward strand.
AACTGGTGGCCTCCATGCTGTGGTACCGGTTGGTCACTTTGGCCCCGCCCTCTGTATTTGCCACCAAGATCCAGAAGAAACTCGTCGATTTCTTCTGGGGCAAGAGGAAACACTGGGTCTCTGCCGCGGTCCTGAGTCTCCCGATCGAGGAGGGCGGTCAGTCGCTGGTGTGCGTCCGCACCCAGGCTGCGACTCTCCGCCTTCGGACCCTGCAGAGATACCTGTACGTCGAGCGTCCTCCCAGATGGTGTGCGCTGGCGACGTATTTTTTCCGCCAGTGTCACTGCCTTCAAGACGACACGCAGCTCCCGGTGGAGTCCGTTAGCCGCGCCTCTCTGAGGGAGTTGCCTGTCTTTTACCGGGATCTTTTCCGAGTCTGGAACATGGTCGCCTCCAGTCAGGGCGCTCCCCCGCCGGCGGAGGAGAGCGCCTCGGCTGTCCGGGCGGCCGACTCCGGGGACGGTCCGGCGGGCGGAGGAGTAGCCGAAACCCCCGGGACGCCCCTCACTGCGGGTGGCGAGGGGGCTCGGGAGTGCGGAGCGATCCCGGCCGAGCTGACCCCCGCTGGGCCGGAACTGCTCATCGGACCCAGGCCCCGAAACCCTCCTCGGGAGCCGGTCCCGCACAACCCGAGCCGCCTCTCGGGAATGCCCTCCGTGCCATTCCAATCGGCGCGGAGGGGTTTCCTGTACGGGCTGCTCCTGCACACTTTCCACTTCCTCGCCCTCGTCAGCCGGCCGGACACGCCCTGGCGGTCCGCGTTGCCAACTGGCGGCGAGGGGAAACCCCGATGGAGGTCTCTCTACGCGGGAGTCTTCCCCCTTTACATCGGGGACCTGGGGTGGAGGGTGCTGCACAGAGCAGTCCCGTGCAATAGGCTTTTAAGTAGGTTCACGGACTCCCAGGCCACCTGTACTTTCTGCGGCCTGGACGAGTCCGTGTTCCACATTTATACGGAGTGTGCGAGGTTGCAGCCCCTCTTTGAGTATCTGAAGGGGCTGCTCCTCAAATTCTGGCTGCACTTCAGTCCCACGCTCCTGATCTTTGGGCACCCGGTGCGGAGGGGCTTGGGCCGGGAGGAGGATCTCCTCGTCGGTCTGCTCCTGGGCCTGGCCAAGGTGGCAATTCACAGGTCCAGGTTGCGGGCCGTCGGGGGGTCCGTCCTCCCCGATTGCCTGCCCCTCTTCCGCGGTTACGTTCGCGCCCGGGTGTCCCTGGAAAAGGAGCATGCGGTGTCAGTCGGTACGCTTGAGGCCTTCCGCGACCGGTGGGCACCGCAGGGACTGGAGTGCATCGTCGACGCCGAGAATGGCATTTTAATTTGAGTTTTTTGTTTATTTATCTGTTTTAATAAAGTTATTTTAAAACTGTAAATATGTACATAAAGGGGGCCTGAGGGATAAAGGCCCCCTCGTCATGAAAAATATAAAAGGGGCCTGGGGTATAAAGGCCACCTCAAAAAAAAACGGGGGTTAGATACAGAGTAAAGCTCCCTCTACACTGTCCCCCATCAAACACTCCCAGGACAGGTACAGCACTGGGATTGGCTGCCCACTGATTTGGGAGCCTGAGTGCATCAACGAGGTGCAGCTGAGAGTGCTGGTGGCAGTTGGAGGTTGCAGAGGTGGAGAGAGGAGCTGCACTGAGCAAGGGAGAGCAGCTACCAACAAGCAGAGGAAAACTCCAACAACAGTCTCCATTAAAGAGAAGAAAGGGACATTTTGTGGAAACAAGGCTTTGTCTGGAGGTGGGTGCTGAACACCAGTAATTTACTTTGGACTGTTGGGGGAGGAACAAGTGGCTGGAACAACAAGGGGTGGGGCTGCCAATTCAACAGGAATCTGTGCTGCTGCAAAAGCACACAGGGAAGCTCCCTCCCCACCCCAATTGCCAAGCCTGGGTCAGCTGAAGCTGCCCAGCTAAACAGACGGAAGGGGATAGATAGTGCCTGGGCAGCTTCAGCTGACCCAGGTGAAGACGACTCCCCCAACCAGAAGACCGGAAGATCAACTTCAAAGACTGTTTGTTTTAAGTGTACTGTGAGCACCACCTCCAGAAAGCAAGTCATCCCTTCCAGCCTGCCTTTGCCTCTCCTCTCTTACCTCAGCCTCTCCACTAACCTGTTGTTTGTTTGTTTGTCTTTTCAAATTTTTCTGTGAATCTGTTATTTAGTGTGCAAGTCCACAATTTGGGGTGGGTTTAGCTCTTGGACCCATGGCAAGCCCTTCATCACCGGTGGCGGGGCCCTCTACTACCTACGCAGCTGCAGCTTCTGTGGCTGCCCACGTGGCCCCGTCACCCTTTAAATTATTGACATGCAGCCATGGGGTGAAGAGCTATCCCCACCCCAACATGTCTATTGAGGCCTGCGTTAAGGCAATGGCCGTGGTTGTCGGCCCCTCGGCCATTGTTGCGGCCTCAAAGATGTATGGGAAGGCTGTGTTCTTTTTGAAGACCGAGCGGGCGGTGTCCCTGGCCCTGAGTAAAGGGCTCACTGTGGGGGGGACCTTCCTGCCAGTGGACCCTCTGGGGGCCACTGCGCATCGGATAATGTTGTCCAACGTCCCACCCTTCATTCCCAGTGAGCTCCTCCTCCCCCACCTGCACCATCTGGGGGAGGTGAGGTCGGGGATCACCCCAGTCCGGCTTGGTCTTCGGGAGCACAGCCTCCAACATGTCTACTCCTTCCGCCGCCAGTTATTTATGCAGCTGGCGCGGGAGGAGGACACGGAGGGCCAATTTAATGTGGAGTTCCAGGGGACGGCCTACCGCGTCTTTTGGACCTCGGACGGGGCGCGGTGCCACGTCTGCAAGGGGGTGGGGCATGTTCGGAAGAACTGCCCCAACCTCCCGGCCGCCAGCTCCACCTCGGCGGCCCAGAGTGGTTCCACAGCACCTCCTCCCACTCCCCCCGCACATCCAACAGACACCGCTCAGTCGGTTCCGGAGGCTGTGGTTTTCACAGCCTCTGGCGGGGAGGGGAGCGTCCGTCCGAGCGGAAGGAAGACGCGGGGAAAAAAGAAACATCGTGAGGCGCGTCCCCTGGACACTTTGACTCAACCCGAGCCTGAGCTCAGCCCAAAGCCCATTCCCATGGAATCCACCTGTCCCAGGGCTGGGCTCAGGCCCAGGGTGACTAAAAAAGGAAAAAAGGGTGCGGAGGCGGAGGCCTCTGATGACATGGAGGTCTCTGAGTCTCCGCGCCCAAGTGCGAAAAAGAGGAGAAGGCACCCCTCCACAGAAATAACACAGGGCCCTGAGGTGCAGGGCCCATCTGTTGGAGGGGAGCTGCCTCCTGTTTCTGGTCCTCAGGTGCCCCCTACCGCCACCACCAAGGCTGCAAAGTCCGGGCAGGTGCTCCCTATTCCTCAGGATGGAGGGGAGGGGATGGCCCCGGTACGTGAGGCCCCTCCTAAAGGAGTAAGTGGGGCCCTGCTTGTGGTGGGGGAGCCTGGGGAAACCGCCCATTCCGCCACTGCTACTGGGTCGGGTGTCCTGAATGAAGGGGAGGGCGAGGCCCCAAAGGGTCGGGCCTCCCAGCCGGAGTCCACCACCAACCAGGAGACACCCGACCCAGTTATAACTGAGAATGCTGCCCCATCTGCTGGGCCTGTGGGTGCTGGCGGAGCGGGAGATGGCCTCCTCTCGCCGCCTCCAGTCTCGGCTCCGGCTGGTTTCCCGGAGTCCGGAACTTCTGTCTCCCCTGGACCAGTCATTGGCTTGGGGATGGAGGTGGAGGGGGGTCCTGAACCGCTGGCGCCCACAGGCTCCAGTTTCACAATAGAACCCAGAGAGGACTCCTCCGCCATCGATCCTGGGGGTGGGATCGTGACGGAGGCGGGACCAGCTGGCGCGGCCGGGACGTCCGCCCCACAGTGTGTGGTGGATGTGTCGGCCGCTGGCGGTGACGACCCGGAGGAGGATGGGGATTCGGTGCGGGGCACGGAGGATGATCTTGATTCCATCGCCAGTGAGGTGGTGGAGTCCCTCGTGCCTCCCACCGAATCTCCTCTCATCCCCACGGCGGAACTCCGGGATTTCCTCGCGGCTTGCAGAGGTTGCCGCAATAAAGTTCAGCTGGCCCTCGACCGTTGGTCGAATCTGGCGCTGATCATCCAGTCCGTCCGTGCCGCCCTTAAGATAGCGGGCAAGCGCGCGGACGTGAAACTGGTTGAGAGGTGCCGTTTTAATGTGTTCCTCAATGGGTTGCTGGGGGAGTGGAGGGCCAGGTGCACTTCCACTCCCTCCTCACAGTGAGCTGTTGGTGACGGGTTTAAGTACCTTTGACATGAAGATAACCATAGCCAGCCTCAACATCAACGGCAGCAGAGGGGCTCACCGCAGATTTCACAATCTCTCAGTCCTTAGGGAAGGGAGATACGCGGTGAGCTTTCTGCAGGAAACCCACACCGTTCCGGGAGACGAAGCCACCTGGCTCCTGGAGTGGCAGGGTGGGGTCTACATGAGTCACCTCACTCCTATTTCTAGTGGGGTGGCTATCTTGTTGGCCCCGACTTTTCAGCCGGAGATCTTGGGGGTCAAGGAGCTAGTGCCGGGCCGCTTGCTCCACCTCGCCGTTCGCCTGGGTAGTGTGCCGCTCCACTTTGTGAACGTGTACGCGCCCAGGCCCGGCGCGTTGCAAGCGCGCTTCTTTGAAGAAGTGTCCGCTCTCTTGAGCTCCATCGATAGCGGCGAGTGCATCATCCTCGGGGGGGATTTTAACTGCACCCTCGAGGTGGGGGATCGCTCCGGTCCCCAGCGCGGCCAAGCGTCGGTGGAGAAGTTGAGGGGACTGATCAGCTCCCTTAACTTGGTGGACGTCTGGCGGAATCTCCATCCCGACTCCAGCGCCTTCACGTGGAGGTCTGGAGGAGGGGGGTCGCGAATCGACCGCCTCTACATTTCGCAGGCGTACGTCTCCCGCGTTTCGGCGGCCTCCATGCGGCTGGTGCCGTGCTCGGACCACCGCCTGGTGTGGGCGGAGTTCACTCCGCTCCGCACACGGGCGGGGTCCGCGTACTGGCACTTTAACAACCGGCTGCTGGAGGACGTGCGATTTCGGGACTCGTTCTGTCGATTCTGGGCCGACTGGAGAAGGAAGCAGGGGGGCTTCCCCTCCTTGAGGCTATGGTGGGATGTGGGCAAGACTCACATCCGCGTCTTCTGTCAGGAGTACGCGAAGGGGTCGACCAAGAGGCGGGATGCCGAGATCGGGCGCCTTGAGAGGGAGGTGCTCGACTTGGAGTCCCGCCTCGGTCATGCCGTCGCGGACCCGGCTCTGTGGCAGGCGTACAAAGAGAAGAAGGGCGCGCTGAGGGACCTGCAGCTCATAGCGTCCCGAGGCGCGTACGTGAGGTCACGGATCCAGATCCTGGAAGATTTGGACCGCGCCTCTCCCTTCTTCTACTCGCTGGAAAAATGGCGGGGGGTCCGTAAGCAGCTCGTCGAGCTGCTGGCCGACGACGGATCCTCCATCACGGATCCGGAGGGAATGGGCCTCCTGGTCCGGACTTATTACAGTGCGTTGTTCTCTCCGGATCCGTCCAGCGAGGATGCGCGCAGAGTTTTGTGGGAGGACCTGCCGCAGGTCAGCCCGGAGGGCGCCGAAGGATTGGAGGCTCCGCTCACGTTGGCGGAGCTGACTGGCGCCCTCCACCAGCTCTCGAGGGGCAAATCCCCAGGGCTGGATGGGTTGACCGTGGAGTTCCTCAGGGCGTTCTGGGACGTCCTGGGGGACGATTACGCGCGGGTCCTGGGGGAAAGCCTGGCGACCGGGGAGATGCCCCTTTCGTGGCGCAGGGCGGTCATCGTCCTGCTGCCGAAGAGGGGCGATCTCCGCCTGCTTAAAAACTGGCGTCCGGTCTCCCTCCTCAGCACAGATTATAAGATCTTTGCCCGGGCTATGTCTACCCGCCTGGGCTCCGTGCTGGCCCACATGATCCACCCCGACCAGTCCTACACGGTCCCGGGCCGGTCCATCCAGGACAACATCCACCTGGTCCGGGACCTGATCCATCTTTCCCAGAGGACTGGTCAGTCGGTCGCCTTTCTCTCCCTCGATCAGGAGAAGGCGTTCGACAGGGTGGATCACGATTACCTTTTCGGGACTCTGCGCGCTTTCGGACTCGGGCCGCATTTCGTGGCCCGGGTCCGACTTTTATACGCTGCCGCAGAGTGTCTAGTCAAAGTTAACGGGTCCTTGACGGCGCCCCTTCGATTTGGGAGAGGAGTGCGTCAGGGGTGCCCCATGTCCGGCCAATTGTATACCATCTGCGTGGAGCCCTTCCTGTGCCTGCTTCGCAGGAGGTTGACGGGATTGGCTCTGCGCGAGCCGGCCATGCGGGTCGTCCTCTCGGCTTACGCCGACGACGTGCTCCTCGCAATCACAGATCCCGTTGACTTGCGGAGGATGCGCGACTGCCAGCAGACCTTTTCTGCCGCGTCCTCCGCGAGGATCAATTGGGAGAAATGTTCCGGACTCCTGGTTGGTCAGTGGCGGGTGGGCTCCCTGCCGGAGGAGATGACACCTTTTGCGTGGAGCACCACGCACCTCCTCTATCTGGGAGTCCACCTTAGCCCCGCTGAGGAAGCCTGGCCGGCAAACTGGCAGGAGTTGGAGGCGAAAGTCACCGATCGGCTGGGGCGCTGGACAGGACTGCTCCGAGTGCTTTCCTACAGGGGCCGAGCGTTGGTCATAAACCAACTGGTGGCCTCCATGCTGTGGTACCGGTTGGTCACTTTGGCCCCGCCCCCTGTATTTGCCACCAAGATCCAGAAGAAACTCGTCGATTTCTTCTGGGGCAAGAGGAAACACTGGGTCTCTGCCGCGGTCCTGAGTCTCCCGATCGAGGAGGGCGGTCAGTCGCTGGTGTGCGTCCGCACCCAGGCTGCGACTCTCCGCCTTCGGACCCTGCAGAGATACCTGTACGTCGAGCGTCCTCCCAGATGGTGTGCGCTGGCGACGTATTTTTTCCGCCAGTGTCACTGCCTTCAAGACGACACGCAGCTCCCGGTGGAGTCCGTTAGCCGCGCCTCTCTGAGGGAGTTGCCTGTCTTTTACCGGGATCTTTTCCGAGTCTGGAACATGGTCGCCTCCAGTCAGGGCGCTCCCCCGCCGGCGGAGGAGAGCGCCTCGGCTGTCCGGGCGGCCGACTCCGGGGACGGTCCGGCGGGCGGAGGAGTAGCCGAAACCCCCGGGACGCCCCTCACTGCGGGTGGCGAGGGGGCTCGGGAGTGCGGAGCGATCCCGGCCGAGCTGACCCCCGCTCGGCCGGAACTGCTCATCGGACCCAGGCCCCGAAACCCTCCTCGGGAGCCGGTCCCGCACAACCCGAGCCGCCTCTCGGAAATGCCCTCCGTGCCATTCCAATCGGCGCGGAGGGGTTTCCTGTACGGGCTGTTCCTGCACACTCTCCACTTCCTTGCCCTCGTCAGCCGGCCGGACACGCCCTGGCGGTCCGCGTTGCCATCTGGCGGCGAGGGGAAACCCCGATGGAGGTCTCTCTACGCGGGAGTCTTCCCCCTTTACATCGGGGACCTGGGGTGGAGGGTGCTGCACAGAGCAGTCCCGTGCAATAGGCTTTTAAGTAGGTTCACGGACTCCCAGGCCAGCTGTACTTTCTGCGGCCTGGACGAGTCCGTGTTCCACATTTATATGGAGTGTGCGAGGTTGCAGCCCCTATTTGAGTATCTGAAGGGGCTGCTCCTCAAATTCTGGCTGCACTTCAGTCCCACGCTCCTGATCTTTGGGCACCCGGTGCGGAGGGGCTCGGGCCGGGGGGAGGATCTCCTCGTCGGTCTGCTCCTGGGCCTGGCCAAGGTGGCAATTCACAGGTCCAGGTTGCGGGCCGTCGGGGGGTCCGTCCTCCCCGATTGCCTGCCCCTCTTCCGCGGTTACGTTCGCGCCCGGGTGTCCCTGGAAAAGGAGCATGCGGTATCCGCCGGTACGCTTGAGGCCTTCCGCGACCGGTGGGCACCGCAGGGACTGGAGTGCATCGTCGACGCCGAGAATGGCATTTTAATTTGAGTTTTTTTGTTTATTTATCTGTTTTAATAAAGTTATTTTAAAACTGTAAATATGTACATAAAGGGGGCCTGAGGGATAAAGGCCCCCTCGATGTGAAAAATATAAAAGGGGCCTGGGGTATAAAGGCCACCTTGTAAAAAAAAGAAAAAAAAAAAAAAAAAAAAAACGGGGGTTAGATACAGAGTAAAGCTCCCTCTACACTGTCCCCATCAAACACTCCCCAGGACAGGTACAGTACGGGGGTTAGATACAGAGTAAAGCTCCCTCTACACTGTCCCCATCAAACACTCCCAGGACAGGTACAGTACGGGGGGTTAGATACAGAGTAAAGCTCCCTCTACACTGTCCCCCATCAAACACTCCCCAGGACAGGTACAGAGTAATGCCTTTATCCACATCGAGTGGGCAGAAACTGGGGAGACTGAGTCACTAATGTGACATTGATTGATATTATGGTCTGTGCCATGCCTGATCTCTCCTTTCCTCCATCTCTCTCTCTTTTTCATTTTCTTTTGCTTACACTCTGCCTCTCTTTTGGCTCTCTGTCTCACTATTTTTCTCTTTCTCAATCTAATTCTCTCACTCACTCTCTCTCCTCACTGCCTCACTTTCACATATCTTGTCTTTCCCTCCCACTCTCTCTCTGTTTCTCTCTCTCTCTCTATCTGTTCCTCCATTTTTCTCTCTCTGTCTCATTTGCTCTCACTATTTCTCTCACACTGTAATCCATCTTCTCCCTCCTCTCTCTGCTCTTTTTCTGTCACATTTCATCTCGCTCATTCGATCACTGTCTGACCCTGTTTTTCTCTGTCTCTAACACTATCTCACTCCCTCTTTCTCGCTCTCTCTCCATCTTTCTCTCCCTCTCTCATACACTGATTATCTCTGTCTCCCACCCTCTCGGACTTCCTCTCTGTCCGTCTCTCTCTCCCACCTTCTTTCTTTCTCAATCTGATTTATCCTTCCCCCCCCCCACCCCCCCTCCCTCTCTCTCTCTCTTCATTTTTTCTCTCTCTCTCTTTCGTTCCCTGTCTCTCTCCCTCTTTCTTTTCCTGACTCTCTCTCCCTCTTTCTCTATCTCCCTCCCTTTCTCCTTTCCTCCCTCTCTCTCTCTATCTCCCTCTCTTTCTCCTTCCCTCCTTCTCTCCCTCTTTCTCCCCCTCTCTCCTTTTCTCTCTCTCTTGCAGCTTACTGGAATGCCACCAGAGCCTTTATGATCCTGTCTGCCATGTCCTGCTTTGCTGGTCTGATTGCAGGAGCACTTGCCTTCGCTCACTTCTCCTTCTTCGAGAGGTTTAACCGCACGTTCGCTGCTGGAATCCTGTTCTTCATCTCCAGTGAGTACTTACTGAGCTCTCAATGCAGAACTGGAGCTCCTTACATTGTTCAGTCACTGTCTGAGAGAGAGAGAGGACAGGAAGAGGGAGTGAGATCGAGCGAGGAGGGTGAGAGGGACAGAGAGAGAGAGAGACAGAGAAAGGAGGAGAGAGGAACGAGAGACAGAGAAAGGAGAGGGAGAGAGAGGAACGAGACAGAGAGGGGAGCGAGATGAAGGAGAGAGGGAGTAAGAGAGAGGAGAGGGTGAGAGGGGAGAGAGAGGGAGAGAGAAAGGGGGATAGAGGAAAGGGAGAGAGAGGAGCCAGAGAAACAGGGAGGAGAGGGAGATGAGGCAGAGAGAGAGTAAGAGAGAGAGATAGAGAGATGGGAATGAAAGGGAGGCAACGGGAGAGATAGAGAGGGAGAGAGAAAGGGGGATAGAGGAGAGGGAGAGAAAGGAGTGAGAGAGACAGGGAGGAGAGGGAGATGAGGCAGAGAGGAGTAAAAGAGAGAGAGAGAGAGGTGGGAGTGAAAGGGAGGCAACGGGAGAGATAGAGAGGGTGAGAGAAAGTGAGAGAGGAGAGGGAGTCAAGGAGAGAGGGAGTAAGAGAGAGGGAGAGAGAAAGGGGGATAGAGGAAAGGGAGAGAGAGGAGCCAGAGAAACAGGGAGGAGAGGGAGATGAGGCAGAGAGAGAGAGAGAGAGAGAGGTGGGAGTGAAAGGGAGGCAACAGGAGAGATAGAGAGGGTGAGAGAAAGTGAGAGAGGAGAGGGAGTCAAGGAGAGAGGGAGTAAGAGAGACGAGAGAGATAGAGAAGGGAGAGAGAGGAGAGGGAAAAAGAGAAGGCAGTGAAAGAGAGGCGAGGGGAGAGATAGAGAGGGGGAGAGAGAGTGAGAGAGGGTGAAGGAGAGCAGAGAAGTGAGAAGGAGGGAGAAAGAAAGGACAGGAGATGGTGAGAGGGGGAGAGGAGGGGAAGAGATAGAGAGAGGGTGAGACAGAGAGGAGAGACAGAATGAAAGAGGAAGGAGAGAGAGTGAGAGTATGTGTGGGGGAGAGTTGGAGAGAATGAGAGAGAAATAGGAAGAGAAAACAGAGAAGGGGGGAGAAAAAGTGAGAGCACAAGAGAGAGAGAGATGAGGAGAAAGAGAGGAGAGGGACAGAGTGTGTGAGAAAGAGAGAGAGAGAGCACAGCAGGTAGACAGAGTGAGAGATAGAAGAATGGAGAGAGAAACAGAGTGTGTGAGAGTGGGAGAGACAGAGAAAGAAAGCAACAGCCAGACACAGGAAAGGCGGAGAAACAGAGCAGACAAAGAGAGGAGAGAGAGACAGGGTGAGAGAGCGCAGGATGAAGAGAGAGAGAGAGAAAATGAAATAAACAGAGCGAGAAAGAAAGGAAGGAGACAGAGACGGAGAAAGAGAGAGAACAAGACGGGGAGACAGCGAGACAGTGTGAGAAAGGCAAAGTGGGAGAGAGAGAGAGGGGGAGAGAGAGACAGTGTGTGAGAAAGGAAATACGATAGTGAGCAAGGGAGAGAGAGAGAGTGTGAAAAGCTGTGTAAGAGAGAGAGAGAGAGTGCAAGAAGGGAATGATTCACTCCCATCTGTCTCATGTGAGAATGTGAGAGAGTGAGTGTGTGTGAGTGTGAGTGTGTGACTGAGTGAGTGTCTGTGTGAGTGTGAGTGTGTGTGGCAGTGTGTGTGTGTGAGTGTGTGTGTCAGTGTGAGTGTGTGTGTGTTAGTGTGTGTGTGAGTGAGTGTGTGTGAGTGTGTGTGTCAGTGTGTGTGTGTGTCAGTGTGTGTGTGTGTCAGTGTGTGTCTGTGTGTCTGTGTGTGTGTGTGTGTGTGTCAGTGTGTGTGTCAGTGTCTGTGTGAGTGAGTGTCTGTGTGAGTGAGTGTCTGTGTGAGTGAGTGACTGAGTGAGTGTGTGACTGAGTGAGTGAGTGAGGTGTGTGTGAGTGTCAGTGTGTGGTCAGTGTGTGTGTGAGTGAGTGTGAGTGAGTGTGTGTCTGTGTGTGTGTGTGTGTGTGTGAGTGTGTGTGTGAGTATGTGCTGTGTGTGTGAGTGAGTGTGTGAGTGTCTCAGTGCGAGTGTGTCTCTGTGAGTGTGTCTGTGTGAGTATGTGTGTGAGTGAGGTGTGTCTGTGTGTGTGTCTCTGTGTGTGTGTGTCTGTCTGTGTGTGTGTCTGTGTGTGAGTTTGTGTCTGTGTGAGTTTGTGTGTGAGTGTGACTGTGTGTGAGTGTGAGTTTGTGTCTGTGCGTGTGTGAGTTTGTGTCTGTGCGTGTGTGAGTGTGTCTGTGCGTGTGTGAATGTGTCTGTGCGTGTGTGAATGTGTCTGTGCGTGTGTGAGTGTGTCTGTGTGTGTGTGTGTGAGTTTGTGTCTGTGTGAGTGTGAGTTTGTGTGTGAGTGTGACTGTGTGTGTGTGAGTTTGTGTCTGTGTGAGTGTGAGTTTGTGTCTGTGTGAGTGTGTGTCTGTGTGTGTGTGAGTTTGTGTCTGTGTGAGTGTGTGTCTGTGTGTGTGTGAGTTTGTGTCTGTGTGAGTGTGTGTCTGTGAGTGTGTGAGTGTGAGTTTGTGTCTGTGTGAGTTTGTGCCTGTGTGAGTGTGTGTCTGTGTGTGTGTGAGAGTGTGTGTGTGTGAGTTTGTGTCAGTGTGTGTGAGTTTGTTTCTGTGTGTGAGTGTGAGTTTGTGAGTGTGTGTGTGAGTTTGTGTCTGTGTGAGTGTCAGTTTGCGTCTGTGTGAGTGTGTGAGTTTCTGTCTGTGTGAGTGTGTGAGTTTCTGTCTGTGTGAGTGTGTGAGTTTGTGTCTGTGTGAGTGTGTGAGTGTGTGAGTTTGTGTGAGTGTGTGAGTGTGAGTGTGTTTGTGTCTGTGTGAGTGAGTGAGTGTGAGTTTGAGTCTGTGCGAGTGTGTCTCTGTGAGTGTGTCTCTGTGAGTGTGTCACTGTGAGTGTGTGAGTATGTGTGTGAGTGAGGTGTGTCTGTGTGAGTGTGTCTGTGTGTGTGAGTTTGTGTCTGTGTGAGTGTGAGTGTGTCTGTGTGTGAGTTTGTGTCTGTGTGAGTTTGTGTCTGTGTGAGTTTGTGTGTGAGTGTGACTCTGTGTGAGTGTGAGTTTGTGTCTGTGTGAGTGTGAGTTTGTGTCTGTGCGTGTGTGAGTGTGTCTGTGCGTGTGTGTGTGTGTGTCTGTGCGTGTGAGTTTGTGTCAGTGTGAGTGTGAGTTTGTGTCTGTGTGAGTGTGACTGTGTGTGTGTGTGACTGTGTGTGTGTGAGTTTGTGTGTGTGAGTGTGTGTCTGTGTGAGTGTGTGAGTTTGTGTCTGTGTGAGTGTGTGAGTTTGTGTCTGTGTGAGTTTGAGTGTGTGAGTGTGTGAGTTTGTGTCTGTGAGTGTGAGTTTGTGTCTGTGAGTGTGAGTGTGAGTTTGTGTCTGTGTGAGTGTGAGTTTGTGTCTGTGTGAGTGTGTGTCTGTGTGTGTGTGTGTCTGTGTGTGTGTGAGAGTGTGTCTGTGTGTGTGAGTTTGTGTCAGTGTGAGTGTGTGAGTTTGTGTCTGTGTGAGTTTGTGTCTGTGCGTGTGTGTCTGTGTCTGTGCGTGTGTGTCTGTGTGTGAGTTTGTGTCTGTGTGAGTTTGTGTCTGTGTGAGTGTGAGTTTGTGCGTGAGTGTGAGTTTGTGCGTGAGTGTGACTGTGTGCGTGAGTGTGACTGTGTGTGTGAGTGTGAGTTTGTGTCTGTGTGAGTGTGAGTTTGTGTCTGTGTGAGTGTGTGAGTTTGTGTCTGTGTGAGTGTGTGAGTTTGAGTGTGTGAGTTTGTGTCTGTGAGTGTGTGAGAGTATGTTTGTGTCTGTGTGAGTGTGTTTCTGTGTGTGTGTGTGTGTGAGAGTGTGTCTGTGTGTGTGAGTGTGAGTTTGTGTGTCTGTGAGTGAGTGTGTGTGTGTGTGACTTTCTGTCTGTGTGAGTTTGAGTGTGTGAGTGTGTGAGTTTGTGAGTGTGTGTCTGTGTGCTTGTGTCTGTGTGCTTGTGTCTGTGTGAGTGTGTGAGTGTGTGTGTCTGTGTGAGTTTGTGAGTTTGTGTGAGTTTGTGAGTTTGTGAGTTTGTGAGTTTGTGTCTGTGTGAGTGTGTGAGTTTGTGAGTTTGTGTCTGTGTGTGAGTGTGTGTGTGAGTGTGTGAGTTTGTGTCTGTGTGTGAGTGTGTGAGTTTGTGTCTGTGTGTGAGTTTGTGTCTGTGTGTGAGTTTGTGTGAGTTTGAGTGTGTGAGTTTGAGTGTGTGAGTTTGTGTCTGTGTTAGCAAACGAAAGCAGCAATATTTAAATTGTGCTGATTTCTCTGCTGTTTTTTTCGTTGAACTGCCCAGCTTTCTTGGTGCTCCTGGCTATGGCTGTTTACACTGGAGTAACAGTGAACTTTCTGGGCAAACGGTTTGGCGACTGGCGTTTCTCCTGGTCCTACATCCTGGGCTGGGTGTCCATGCTGCTCACCTTCTTTGCAGGTAAGTGACACATCGATGTGAAGCCAGGAAGATCCCACTCATTGACACCAACCAACCCCAGCTCGCTCTGCAGCACTGCAGTCATCCCAGCAGCAGGTGGCACTGCTGAGCTTTGCTGGAGCCCAGAGGAATTGGCACAGAAACAGGCCATTCGGCCCGTCTGCTCCGTGCTGGTGTTTCTGCTCCACACGAGCCTCCTCCCACCCCTCTCAGTGCAGCACTCCCTCAGTACTGACCCTCCGACAGTGCAGCACTCCCATAGTCTGACCCTCCGACAGTGCAGCACTCCCTTAGTACTGACCCTCCGACAGTGCAGCACTCCCACAGTACTGACCCTCCGTCAGTGCAGCACTCCCTCAGTACTGACCCTCCGACAGTGCAGCACTCCCTCAGTACTGACCCTCCGTCAGTGCAGCACTCCCTCAGTACTGACCCTCCGACAGTGCAGCACTCCCTCAGTACTGACCCTCCGTCAGTGCAGCACTCCCTCAGTACTGACCCTCCGTCAGTGCAGCACTCCCTCAGTACTGACCCTCCAACAGTGCAGCACTTCCTCAGTACTGACCCTGTAACAGTGCAGCACTCCCTCAGTACTTACCCTCTGACAGTGCAGCACTCCCTCAGTACTAACCCTCTGACAGTGCAGCACTCCCACAGTACTGACCCTCTGACAGTGCAGTACTCCCTCAGTACTGACCCTCCGACAGTGCAGCACTCCATCAGTACTTACCCTCGAACAGTGCAGCACTCCCTCAGTACTGACCCTCTGACAGTGCAGCACTCCCTCAGTACAGACCCTCCGACAGTGCAGCACTCCCTCATTACTGACCCTCTCAGTGCGGCACTCCCTCCGTACTGACCCTCCGACAGTGCGGCCCTCCGTCAGTGCAGCACTCCCTCAGTACTGACCCTCCGACAATGCAGCACTCCCTCAGTCCTGACCCTCTCAGTGCAGCACTCCCTCAGTACTGACCCTCCGACAGTGCAGCACTCCCTCAGTACTGACCCTCCGAGAATGCAGCACTCCCTCAGTACTGACCCTCCGACAATACAGCACTCCCTCAGTACTGACCCTCTGACAGTTCGGCACTCCCTCAGTACTGACCCTCTGACAGTCCAGCACTCCCTCAGTACAGACCCTCCGACAGTGCGGCACTCCCTCAGTACAGACCCTCCGACAGTGCGGCACTCCCTCAGTACTGACCCTCCGACAGTGCAGCACTCCCTCAGTACTGACCCCCCGACAGTGCAACAATCCCTCAGTTTTGA
The DNA here is from genome assembly GCF_036365525.1 of Heterodontus francisci. Taxonomy (NCBI): domain Eukaryota; kingdom Metazoa; phylum Chordata; class Chondrichthyes; order Heterodontiformes; family Heterodontidae; genus Heterodontus; species Heterodontus francisci. Next base: position 40,091,652 of record NC_090409.1, read on the forward strand.
CCCTCTGACAGTGCAGCACTCCCTCAGTACTGACCCTCTGACAGTGCAGCACTCCCTCAGTACTGACCCTCCAACAGTGCAGCACTCCCTCAGTACTGACCCTCTAACAGTGCATCACTCCCTCAGTACTGACCCTCTGACAGTGCAGCACTCCCTCAGTACTGACCCTCCAACAGTGCAGCACTCCCTCAGTACTGACCCTCCAACAGTGCAGCATTCCCTCAGTACTGACCCTCTGACAGTGCGGCACTCCCTCAGTACAGACCCTCCGACAGTGCGGCACTCCCTCAGTACTGACCCCCGACAGTGCAACAATCCCTCAGTTTTGACCCTCTGACAGTGCAGCACTCCCTCAGTACTGACCCTCCGACAGTGCCGCACTCCCTGAGTACTGACCCTCCAACAGTGCAGCACTCCCTCAGTACTGACCCTGTAACAGTGAAACAGTCCCTCAGTTTTGACCCTCTGACAGTGCAGCATTCCCTCAGTACTGACCCTCCGACAGTGCCGCACTCCCTGAGTACTGACCCTCCAACAGTGCAGCACTCCCTCAGTACTGACCCTGTAACAGTGCAGCAATCCCTCAGTATTGACCCTCTGACAGTGCAGCACTCCCTCAGTACTGACCCTCCAACAGTGCAGCACTCCCACAGTACTGACCCTCTGACAGTGCAGTACTCCCTCAGTACTGACCCTCTGACAGTGCAGCACTCCCTCAGTACTGACCCTCTGACAGTGCAGCACTCCCTCAGTACAGACCCTCCGACAGTGCAGCACTCCCTCATTACTGACCCTCTCAGTGCGGCACTCCCTCCGTACTGACCCTCCGACAGTGCGGCCCTCCGTCAGTGCAGCACTCCCTCAGGACTGACCATCCGACAGTGCGGCACTCCCTCAGTACTGACCCTCCGACAATGCAGCACTCCCTCAGTACTGACCCTCTCAGTGCGGCACACCCTCAGTACTGACCCTCCGACAGTGCAGCACTCCCTCAGTACTGACCCTCCGACAGTGCAGCACTCCCTCAGTACTGACCCTCCGACAGTGCAGCACTCCCTCAATACTGACCCTCTCAGTGCAGCACTCCCTCAGTACTGACCCTCCGACAGTGCAGCACTCCCTCAGTACTGACCCTCCGAGAGTGCAGCACTCCCTCAGTACTGACCCTCTGTCAGTGCAGCACTCCCTCAGTACCGTCCCTCCGACAGTGCAGCACTCCCTCAGTACTGACCCTCCGACAATACAGCACTCCCTCAGTACTGACCCTCTGACAGTTCGGCACTCCCTCAGTACTGACCCTCTGAGAGTCCAGCACTCCCTCAGTACAGACCCTCCGACAGTGCGGCACTCCCTCAGTACAGACCCTCCGACAGTGCGGCACTCCCTCAGTACTGACCCTCCGACAGTGCAGCACTCCCTCAGTACTGACCCCCCGACAGTGCAACAATCCCTCAGTTTTGACCCTCTGACAGTGCAGCACTCCCTCAGTACTGACCCTCTGACAGTGCAGCACTCCCTCAGTACTGACCCTCCAACAGTGCAGCACTCCCTCAGTACTGACCCTCTGACAGTGCAGCACTCCCTCAGTACTGACCCTCCAACAGTGCAGCACTCCCTTAGTACTGACCCTCCAACAGTGCAGCACTCCCTCAGTACTGACCCTCCAACAGTGCAGCATTCCCTCAGTACTGACCCTCTGACAGTGCGGCACTCCCTCAGTACAGACCCTCCGACAGTGCGGCACTCCCTCAGTACTGACCCTCTGACAGTGCAGCATTCCCTCAGTACTGACCCTCTGACAGTGCGGCACTCCCTCAGTACAGACCCTCCGACAGTGCGGCACTCCCTCAGTACTGACCCTCTGACAGTGCAGCACTCCCTCAGTACTGACCCCCGACAGTGCAACAATCCCTCAGTTTTGACCCTCTGACAGTGCAGCACTCCCTCAGTACTGACCCTCCGACAGTGCCGCACTCCCTGAGTACTGACCCTCCAACAGTGCAGCACTCCCTCAGTACTGACCCTGCAACAGTGCAGCACTCCCTCAGTACTGACCCTCTGACAGTGCAGCACTCCCTCAGTACTGACCCTCCAACAGTGCAGCACTCCCTCAGTACTGACCCTCTGACAGTGTGTCTCTCCTGTTCTATGTCAGGAGTACCTCCAGCCCTCTGTCACCCTATGTGTTGGTTTAGGTCATCCATCTTATTCTGATCTAGCAGTTTATGACAGATTGTTTAGCCACAGGGCAGGGACAGGGGCTTTGAATAGTGGTTAACTCTTCCCGATCCCTTGTATTTACCTCTCAGAGTCTGCCTTGGCTGCTTGGTCTCCTGGTTTAAATTGTTTTAACTGCCAACCCCTGGAAGCAATTTTTGGAGCCTGCGTCTCCAAACATCTGGGAAGGTCGGGATTTCTCTGGAGAGCTTCTTGCTGACGATGGAAGGATCCTTAAGTTAAATTCCAAAGAATTTACAAACTGACATCTGACCCTGTGACCTCTGCTGTGGGTTCCAAATGCCTCAGGGTCGGGGAGAAATATTCCAAGAGTTTTGTTCACCTCTGGTATTTGGGTGTGGCGTCAACCTTTTGTCTGAACGAGATCTTTGGAAAGCACCTTGGAGTGTTTCGCTACATCGCACAGAAACAGGCCACTCGGCCCATCTTCTCCGTGCTGGTGTTTCTGCCCCACACGAGCCTCCTCCCACCCCCCCCCCTTCTCCATCTCACCCTATCACCATATCCTTCTATTCCTTTCTCCCTCATGTGTTTATCCAGCTTCCCCCTTACAATACATCGATACTATTCACCTCAACCACTCCCTGTGGGAGCGAGTTCCACATTCTCACCACTCTCTGGGGAAAGAGGTTTCTCCGGAATTCCCCATCGGATTTATTAGTGACTGTCTTATATTGATGGCCCCGAGTTCTGGTCTCTCCCCCCACAAGTGGAAACATCTTCTCTACGTCTACCCGATCGAAACCCCTTTCATTTTAACGACATCAATCAGGTCACCCCTCGAGATGTTGTCAGACCGGGAGCCAGTGAAGGTCTGCGAGTGACTGGGGGGGTGGGGGGGGGGGGGGGGCAGTGAGGGGTGAACGGGACTTGGTGCGAGTTAGGCCACGGGCGGTCGGCAGAGCTTTGGGATGAGGCGATGTTGAGGGAGTCTCGGAATGTGGAGGCAGGCCCATAGAGGGTTGGAAAGGTGATGTTTTGAGGGAACGAAGATGCAAACGGCATTCACCACTTCCCATCGATCTCAGGCTGATTCCACTTTTCCAGGTATCTTCTACATGTGCGCGTACAGGATGAGTGAGTGTCGGAGAATGTCCGGGTCACGCTAGGATAGAATTATCCGTCTGGGATAGACCAGAGTCTCCGGGAAACCCAGCGGAGGCAGATGGACTGTGGCGATAAACTGTTTCGGGATTCTGGCCATCAACATTGGGCATTCCTCCTTGAAAACTTGATTTCCCGCTCATTTTTATTCAGTTCGAGATCAAAGCTCTCTGGAGACGCAAGACTGGAGTGCGAATTGAAACTTTCTGAAACTCTGTACTCCCAAGAAATGATTAAAAATCTATAAAGCAACAGCGAGTCGACAATGTGGAATTCTTTTTCATTCTTCCAATCTATCACGCTCCTCTCTCTCACTCCCTCTCTCTCTCTCTCCCTTTGTCTCTCTCTCTCACTCCCTCTCTCTCCATCTCCATCTCGCCCTCCCCCTCTGTCTGTCCCTCTCTCTCTCTCCCTTCTTTGAATCTCTCTCTCACTCCCTCCCTCTCTAATCTTCATCTCCCACTCCCCCCCTGTCAGTCTCTCTCTCTCTGCATCTCTCACCCTATCTCTTCCATCTCTCTCTCTCTCTCTCTCCTTGCGCTCACTTTCATTCTCTCTCCCTCTCTTTTCCTCTCTGTGTTTCTCTTTCTTCCCCACACACTTTCGCAACTTCCCTCTTTTCTCTCTGTCCCTGTCACATTCTCTCTTCTTTTTCCCGGGATTTTCCAAACGGTGCTCAGTTAATGGGAGGGTAATTCTGGGCAGGTTGGTGGAGAAGCAGATAATCCTGGTAACTGAGCCTGGGTTTCCAGTTTCTGAGGAAGAGTTTGCACTGAAAACATGCACTGGTTTTACCGTCCAGTTAATTTGCTGGATATTTTACAGCTTTTAAAAATTGTCAATATGTTAATCTGCCGACTGCCGACAGGAACACACAAGCACATGAACACGGGAACACACAAACACATGAACACGGGAACACGGGAACACACAAACACACGAACACGGGAACACGGGAACACACAAACACATGAACACGGGAACACACAAACACGGGAACACGGGAACACACGAACACGGGAACACGGGAACACATGAACACGGGAACACGGGAACACGGGAACACACAAACACACGAACACGGGAACACACAAACACATGAACACAGGAATACATGAACACGGGAACATAGGTACACAAGAAGACAGGAACAGGCAGAGGCCATTCAGCCCCTCTCAAGCCTGTTCTTCCATTCAATGAGATCATGACTGATCAGTTACCTAACTCCATATTCCCGCCTTTTCCCCAAATCCCTTTAATAGGTTTGGTCAACAAAAATCGATCAATCTCAGGTTTCAAATGAACAATTGATCCAGCCATCGATTGCCGTTTTTGGACGAGAATTTCCAAACTTCTCCCACCCTTTGTGTGTGGAAGTGTTTCCGAATTTCGCTCCTGAAAAGGTCTGGCTCTGATTTTTAGACTCGGCCCCCGAGTCCGAGACTCCCCGACCAGCTGGAATAGTTTCTCTCTATCGACCCGAAACGTTCCCCCTTCATATCTCAAAATCTTTGATCAAATCACCCCTTAATTTCGACGGAGCATAGCATTTAAAAAAAAAATCATTCTCAGGATGTGGGCATCGCTGGCCAGACCAGCATTTATTGTCCATCCCTAATTGCCCCTTGAGAAGGTGGTGGTGAGCTGCCTTCTTGAACCGCTGCAGTCCATGTGGGGTAGGTACACCCACAGTGCTGTTAGGAAGGATTTTGACCCAGCGACAGTGAAGGAACGGCGAAATAGTTCCAAGTCAGGATGGTGTGTGACTTGGAGGGGAACTTGCAGGTGGTGGTGTTCCCATGTATTTGCTGCCCTTGTCCTTCTAGTTGGTGGAGGTCACGGGTTTGGAAGGTGCTGTCTAAGGAGCCTTGGTGCATTGCTGCAGTGCATCTTGTAGATGGTACACACTGCTGCCACTGTGTGTCGGTGGTGGAGGGAGTGAATGTTTGTAGATGGGTTGCCAATCAAATGGGCTGCTTTGTCCTGGATGGTGTCGAGCTTCTTGAGTGTTGTTGGAGCTGCACCCATCCAGGCAAGTGGAGAGTATTCCATCACACTCCTGACTTGTGCCTTGTAGATGGTGGACAGGCTTTGGGGAGTCAGGAGGTGAGTTACTCGCTGCAGGAATCCCAGCCTCTGACCTGCCCTTGAAACCACGGTATTTATTCAGTTCAGTTTCTGGTCAATGGTAACCCCTAGGATGTTGATAGTGGGGGATTCAGCGATGGTCATGCCGTTGAATGTCAAGGGGAGATGGTTAGATTCTCTCTTGTTGGAGATGGTCATTGCCTGGCACTTGTGTGGTGTGAATGTTACTTGCCACTTATCAGCCCAAGCCTGGATATTATCCAGGTCTTGCTGCATTTCTACACGGACTGCTTCAGTATCTGAGGAGTCGCGAATGGTGCTGAACATTGTGCAATCATCAGCGAACATCCCCACTTCTGACCTTATGATTGAAGGAAGGTCATTGATGAAGCAGTTGAAGATGGTTGGGCCTCGGACACTATCCTGAGGAACTCCTGCAGTGATGTCCTGGAGCTCAGATGATTGACCTCCAACAACCACAACCATCTTCCTTTGCACTAGGTATGACTCCAACCAGTGGAGGGTTTTCCCCCTGATTCCCATTGACCTCAGTTTTGCTCGGGCTCCTTGATGCCATACTCGGTCAAATGCTGCCTTGATGTCAAGGGCAGTCACTCTCACCTCACCTCTTGAGTTCAGCTCTTTTGTCCATGTTTGTACCGAGGCTGTAATGAGGTCAGGAGCTGAGTGGCCCTGGCAGAACCCAAACTGAGCATCACTGAGCAGGTTATTGCTAAGCAAGTGCTGCTTGATGGCACTGTTGATGACACCTTTCAACATTTCCATCTGCATTGTATAAAAGACTTACATTTTCACAACTGCAAAACACTTCACAGCCAATAAAGTACTTTTTTAAAATGTCAATTTGCGCACAGCAAGATCACACGAACAACAAGGTCATAATAATACAGAACATGTGCTTTTAGTGATGTTGGTTAAGGGAATAATATTGGCCCAGGACACTGGGGAGAACTCCCCCCTGCACTTCACTCATATGTGCTGCACTGTCGGAGGGTCAGTACTGAGGGAGTGCCGCACTGTCAGAGGATCAGTACTGAGGGAGTGCCGCACTGTCGGAGGGTCAGTACTGAGGGAGTGCTGCACTGTCGGAGGGTCAGTATTGAGGGAGTGCTGCACTGTTGGAGGGTCAGTACTGAGGGAGCGCCGCACTGTCGGAGTGTCAGTACTGAGGGAGTGCTGCACTGTCAGAGGATCAGTACTGAGGGAGTGCCGCACTGTCGGAGGGTCAGTACTGAGGGAGTGCTGCACTGTCGGAGGGTCAGTATTGAGGGAGTGCTGCACTGTCGAAGTGTCAGTACTGAGGGAGTGCCGCACTGTCGGAGGGTCAGTACTGAGGGAGTGCCGCACTGTAGGAGGGTCAGTACTGAGGGAGGGCTGCACTGTCGGAGTGTCAGTACTGAGGGAGTACTGCACTGTAGGAGGGTCAGTACTGAGGCAGTACTGCACTGTAGGAGGGTCAGTACTGAGGGAGTGCTGCACTGTCGGAGAGTCAGTACTGAGGGAGTGCCGCACTGTCGGAGGGTCAGTACTGAGGGAGTGCCACACTGTCGGAGTGTCAGTACTGAGGGAGGGCTGCACTGTCGGAGGGTCAGTACTGAGGGAGTGCCGCACTGTCAGAGGATCAGTACTGAGGGAGTGCTGCACTGTCAGAGGATCAGTACTGAGGGAGTGCCGCACTGTCGGAGGGTCAGTACTGAGGGAGTGCTGCACTGTCAGAGGATCAGTACTGAGGGAGTGCCGCACTGTCGGAGTGTCAGTACTGAGGGAGTGCTGCACTGTCGGAGGGTCAGTACTGAGGGAGTGCCGCACTGTCAGAGGATCAGTACTGAGGGAGTGCCGCACTGTCGGAGTGTCAGTATTGAGGGAGTGCCGCACTGTCGGAGTGTCAGTACTGAGGGAGTGCCACACTGTTGGAGTGTCAGTACTGAGGGAGGGCTGCACTGTCGGAGTGTCAGTACTGAGGGAGTGCTGCACTGTCGGAGGGTCAGTACTGAGGGAGTGCTGCACTGTCGGAGGGTCAGTACTGAGGGAGTGCCACACTGTCGGAAGGTCAGTACTGAGGGAATGCCGCACTGTCGGAGTGTCAGTACTGAGGGAGGGCTGCACTGTCGGGGTGCCAGTACTGAGAGAGTGCTGCACTGTCGGAAGGTCAATACTGAGGGAGTGCCACACTGTCGGAGTGTCAGTACTGAGGGAGGGCTGCACTGTCGGAGTGCCAGTACTGAGGGAGTGCTGCACTGTCGGAAGGTCAGTACTGAGGGAATGCCGCACTGTCGGAGTGTCAGTACTGAGGGAGTACTGCACTGTAGGAGGGTCAGTACTGAGGGAGTGCCGCACTGTTGGAGGGTCAGTACTGAGGGAGTGCTGCACTGTCGGAGGGTCAGTACTGAGGGAGTGCCGCACTGTCAGAGGGTCAGTACTGAGGGAGTGCCGCACTGTCGGAGGGTCAGTACTGAGGGAGTGCCGCACTGTCGGAGGGTCAGTACTGAGGGAGTGCTGCACTCTCGGAGGGTCAGTACTGAGGGAGTGCCACACTGTCGGAGTGTCAGTACTGAGGGAGGGCTGCACTGTCAGAGGGTCAGTACTGAGGGAGTGCTGCACTGTCAGAGTGTCAGTACTGAGGGAGTGCTGCACTGTCGGAAGGTCAGTACTGAGGGAGTGCTGCACTGTCAGAGGGTCAATACTGAGGGAGTGCTGCACTGTCGGAGGGTCAGTACTGAGGGAGTGCTGCACTGTCGGAAGGTCAGTACTGAGGGAGTGCTGCACTGTCAGTGGGTCAATACTGAGGGAGTGCTGCACTGTCGGAGGGTCAGTACTGAGGGAGTGCTGCACTGTCGGAGGGTCAGTACTGAGGGAGTGCTGCACTGTCGGAGGGTCAGTACTGAGGGAGTGCTGCACTGTCAGAGGGTCAGTACTGAGGGAGTGCCGCACTGTTGTTGGTGCACTCTTTCGGGGAAGACACTAAACTGAGGGCCACCATTACCCTCTGAGGTGGGTGTAAGAGATCCCACAGGCACCATTTCGAAAAGAGAGCAGAGCAGTTCTGTCCCGGGGCCTAAATTCATCTTTCCACCAACATCGGCAAATAATTTTTTTTTTTAAATTACAGAACAAAGAACAGTAGAGCACAGGAACAGGCCATTCGGCCCTCCAAGCCTGCGCCGATCTTGATGCCTGCCGAAATTAACACATTCTGCACTTCCGGGGTCCGTATCCCTCTATTCCCTTCCTATTCATGTATTTGTCAAGATGCCTCTTAAACGTTGCTATCGTATCTGCTTCCACCACCTCCCCTGGCAGCAAGTTCCAGGCACTCACCACCCTCTGTCTTTGTAACTTTGTAAACCTCTATCATGTCGCCCCTCCACCTCCGTCGTTCCAGTGAAAACAATCCGAGTTTATCCAACCTCTCCTCATAGCTAATGCCCTCCAGACCAGGCAACATCCTGGTAAACCTCCTCTGTACCCTCTCCAAAGCCTCCACGTCCTCCTGGTAGTGTGGCGACCAGAATTGCACGCAATATTCTCAGTGTGGCCTAACTAAGGTTCTGTACAGCTGCAGCATGACTTGCCAATTTTTATACTCTATGCCCCGATCGATGAAGGCAAGCATGCCGTATGCCTTCTTGACTACCTTATCCACCTGCGTTGCCACTTTCAGTGACCTGTGGACCTGTACGCCCAGATCTCTCTGCCTGTCAATACTCCTAAGGGTTCTGCCATTTACTGTACACTTCCCACCTGCATTAGACCTTCCAAAATGCATTACCTCACATTTGTCCGGATTAAACTCCATCTGCCATTTCTCTGCCCAAGTCTCCAACCGATCTATATCCTGCTGTATCCTTTGACAATCCTCATTACTGTCCGCAACTCCACCAACCTTTGTGTCGTCCACAAACTTACTAATCAGACCAGCTACATTTTCCTCCAAATCATTTATATATACTACAAACAGCAAAGGTCCCAGCACTGATCCCTGCGGAACACCACTAGTCACATCCCTCCATTCAGAAAAACACCCTTCCACTGATACCCTCTGACTTCTGTGACTGAGCCAGTTCTGTATCCATCTTGCCAGCTCACCTCTGATCCCGTGTGACTTCACCTTTTGTACCAGTCTGCCATGCGGGACCTTGTCAAAGGCTTTACTAAAGTCCATATAGATAACATCCACCACCCTTCCCTCATCAATCATCTTCGTCACTTCCTCAAAAAAACTCAATCAAATTAGTAAGACACGACCTCCCCTTCACAAAACCATGCTGCCTCTCGCTAATAAGTTCGTTTGTTTCCAGAGGATCTGGACATTCCCAGATGGCGGCCTGTGGGATCTTGCTGTGCGCAAATCTGCCTCCTGCGCTTCATTGCAGCAGTGACCACCCAGCTCAGGGGGGGGAAAAAAAAATAAAAGTATTTCAAATGGCTGTAAGGAGCACTGGGACGTCCTGAGGTGGTTTGGGTGACGGGTGCCGCCACAAGGAAGGCAAGTTGTTGTTGTATTGTGAGGAAGAGTGAAAAGGTGGTTGATTATTTTTCTTGGGCGGGCGGGGCGGACTGTTTTGGGGTTTGGAGGGTTCCGCCCGGACGGTGACGGCGGCGCACCGCCCCAACTGAGCGGCGCTCGGTTGCCGCGGGGCGGAAGTGGGCCTGCGGGGCGGAAGTGTGCAGCGGAGAATGGTGCCCGCTGACCGGAGGGGGCACTTCCGGCGCGAAGCCAGCGGTTGGGGCGGCCATGGCGATGCGGCTGCTGGTCGGGGTGAAGCGGGTAATCGACTACGCGGTGAAGGTGAGGAGGCCCGCTGGGGCCCAGCGCGCCTCCACGGGGCCCGGAAGACCGGTCCGGAGCCTCCAATCCCTCCCCAGGGGCTTCAACCCGCATCTGCTGACCTTCTGCTGACATTTCTGGGGTTCCCCGCAGACCAGGAGACATCATCAAACTTGTCGCAGGGGTTCACCCCAGGATGGTCAAGTTTGATACAGGACCTCAGTACTGACCCTCTGACAGTGCGGCACTCCCTCAGTACTGACCCTCCGACAGTGCAGCACTCCCTCAGTACTGACTCTCCGACAGTGCAGCACTCCCTCAGTACTGACCCTCCGACAGTGCGGCACTCCTCCAGTACTGACCCTCCGACAGTGCGGCACTCCCTCAGTGCTGACCCTCCGACAGTGCGGCACTCCCTCAGTGCTGACCCTCCGACAGTGCGGCGCTCCCTCAGTACTGACCCTCCGACAGTGCGGCACTCCCTCAGTGCTGACCCTCCGACAGTGCGGCACTCCCTCAGTACTGACCCTCCGACAGCGCGGCGCTCCCTCAGTACTGACCCTCCGACAGTGCGGCACTCCCTCAGTACTGACCCTCCGACAGTGCGGCACTCCCTCAGTACTGACCCTCCGACAGCGCGGCGCTCCCTCAGTACTGACCCTCCGACAGCGCGGCGCTCCCTCAGTGCTGACCCTCCGACAGTGCGGCGCTCCCTCAGTGCTGACCCTCCGACAGTGCAGCGCTCCCTCAGTACTGACCCTCCGACAGTGCAGCTTTCCCTCAGTACTGACCCTCCGACAGTGCGGCGCTCCCTCAGTACTGACCCTCCGACAGTGCAGCACTCCCTCAGTGCTGACCCTCCGACAGTGCGGCGCTCCCTCAGTACTGACCCTCCGACAGTGCGGCGCTCCCTCAGTACTGACCCTCCGACAGTGCCGCGCTCCCTCAGTACTGACCCTGTGCCAGTGCGGCACTCCCTCAGTACTGACCCTGTGCCAGTGCAGCACTCCCGCAGTGTTTACCCCTGGCTGGGATATGGGGTTGTGTCTGTTGCGGGTGATAATGAATGGTTCTCTCTGTTCCCTCTGTGTGTCCAGATCAGAGTGAAACCTGACCACACTGGGGTGGTGACAGAAGGTGTCAAGCATTCCATGAACCCGTTCTGTGAGATTGCACTTGAGGAGGCTGTCCGACTCAAGGAGAAGAAGGCAGCAAAGGAGGTTATCGCTGTCAGCTGCGGCCCTCAACAATGCCAGGTATTACAGCAAAGATACAGCCCATCGGCTCCTTACTGGTGTTTCTGCTCGACACGAGCCTCCTCCCTCCCCCTCTCCATCTCACCTTATCACAATGTGGAATTTGTATGGGTAGAGCTGAGAAACACGAAGGGGCAAAAGACGTTAGTGGGGGTTGTCTTTAGACCCCCAAACTGCAGTGTTGATGTTAGGAATGGCATTAAACAGGAAATTAGAGACGCATGTGATAAAGGAACATCTGTAATTATGGGTGACTTTAATCTGCATATAGATTGGGCAAATCAAATTTGTCTCTATACCGTAGAGGAGGAATTCTTGGAGTGTATACGGGATGGTTTTCTGGACCACTACGTTGAGGAACCAACAAGAGAACAGGCCATCCTCGACTGGGTATTGTGTAATGAGAGAGGAATAACTGACAATCTAGTTGTGTGAGACCCCTTGGGGATGAGCGACCATAATATGATAGAATTCTTCGTCAAGATGGAGTGTGACGTAGTTAATTCTGAGACAAGGGTCCTGAACAGTAAAGGAAACTACGAAGGTATGAGGCGCGTGTTGGCCATCACAGATTGGGAAACGTTACTTAAAGGGATGACGGTGGATAGGCAAAGGCAAACATTCAAATATCGCATGGATGAACTGCAACAATTGTTTATTCCTGTCTGATGCAAAAGTAAAACGGGAAAGGTAGCCAAACCATGGCTTACAAGGGAAATTAGAGATAGCATTAGATCCGAGGAAGAGGCATATAAATTTGCCAGGAAAAACAGGATTGGGAGCAGTTTAGAATTCAGCAAAGGAGGACCAAAGGATTGTTTAAGAAGGGGAAAATAGAGTACGAGAGCAAACTTGCGGGGAACATAAAAATTGACTGTGAAAGTTCCTCTAGGCATGTGAAGAGGAAAAGACTGGTGAAGACAAATGCAGGTCCCTTAATGTCAGAAACAGGGGAATTTATAATGGGGAATAAAGAAATGGCTGACCAACTAAATGCATACTTTGGTTCTGTCTTCACAAAGGAGGACACAAATATCATACCAGAAATGTTGGGGAACACAGGGCTTAGTGAGAGAGAGGAACTGAAAGAAATCAGTATTAGTAGAGAAATGGTGTTGGGGAAATTGATGGGATTGAAGGCCGATAAATCCCCAGGGCCTGATGGTCCGCATCCCAGAGTACTGAAGGAAGTGGCCCCAGAAATAGTGGATGCATTGGTGGTCATCTTCCAAGATTCTATAGACTCTGGAGCAGTTCCTACAGATTAGAGGATAGCTAATGTAACCCCACTATTTAAAAAGGGAGGTAGAGAGAAAGCAGGGAATTATAGACCAGTCAGCCTGACGTCGGTAGTGGGAAAAATTCTAGAGTCCATTATCAAAGATTTTATAGCAGAACACTTGGAGAACAGTGGTAGAATCGGACAGAGTCAGCATGGATTTACGAAAGGGAAATCATGCTTGACAAATCTACTAGAATTCTTCGAGGATGTAACTAGTAGAGTTGATGAGGGGGAGCCAGTGGATGTGGTTTATTTGGACTTTCAGAAGACTTTTGACAAAGTCCCACATAAGAGATTAGCGTGTAAAATTAAAGCGCGTGGGATTGGGGGTAGTGTATTGCGATGGATAGAAAATCGGTTGGCGGACAGGAAACAAAGAGTAGGAATAAATGGGTCTTTGTCCGAATGGCAGGCAGTGACTAGTGGGGTACCGCAGGGATCAGTGCTAGGACCCCAGCTGTTCACAATATATATTAATGATTTAGATGAGGGAACTAAATGTAATATCTCCAAATTTGCAGATGACACAAAACTGGGTGGGAGGGTGAGTTGTGAGGAGGATGCAGAGAGGCTTCAGGGTGATTTGGACAAGTTGATTGAGTGGGCTAATGCATGGCAGATGCAGTATAATGTAGATAAATATGAGGTTATCCACTTTGGTAGCAAAAACAGGAAGGCAGATTATTATCTGAACGGCTATAAACTGAGAGAGGGGAATATGCAGCAAGACCTGGGTGTTCTCGTACACCAGTCGCTGAAGGTAAGCATGCAGGTGAAACAGGTGGTAAAAAAGGCAAATGGTATGTTGGCCTTCATAGCGAGGGGATTCGAGTACAGGAGCAGGGATGTCTTGCTGCAATTATACAGGGCCTTGGTGAGGCCACACCTGGAATATTGTGCGCAGTTTTGTTCTCCTTATCTGAGAAAGGATGTTCTTGCTACAGAGGGAGTGCAGCGAAGGTTTACCAGACTGATTCCTGGGATGGCGGGACTGACGTATGAGGAGAGATTGAGTCGGTTAGGATTATATTGGCTGGAGTTCAGAAGAGTGAGGGGGGATCTCATAGAAACTTATAAAATTGTTTGACAGGGTAGATGCAGGAAGGATGTTCCCGATGGTGGGGAGTCCAGAACCAGGGGTCATAGTCTAAGGATACGGGGTAAACCTTTCAGGACTGAGATGAGAAATTTCTTCACCCAGAGAGTGGTGAGCCTGTGGAATTCACGACCACAGAAAGCAGTTGAGGCCAAATCATTGTATGTTTTCAAGAAGGAGTTAGATATAGCTCTTGGGGCAAAAGGGATCAAAGGATATGGGGGGGAAAACGGGAACAGGTTACTGAGTTGGATGATCAGCCATGATCATAATGAATGGCGGAGCCGGCTCGAAGGGCCGAATGGCCTACTCCTGCTCCTATTTTCTATGTTTCCATCACCATATCCTTCTATTCCTTTCTCCCTCATGTGTTTATCCAGCTTCCCCCTTAAATACATCGATACTATTCACCTCAACCACTCCCTGTGGGAGCGAGTTCCACATTCTCACCACTCTCTGGGGAAAGAGGTTTCTCCGGAATTCCCCATCGGATTTATTAGTGACTGTCTTATATGATGGCCCCGAGTTCTGGTCTCTCCCCCCACAAGTGGAAACATCTTCTCTACGTCTACCCGATCGAAACCCCTTCATCATTTTAAAAACCTCAATCAGGTCACCCCTCAGCCTTCTCTTTTCTAGGGAAAGGAGTCCCAGACTGTTCCGTCTTTCCTCATAGTTATAACCTCTCAGTTCTGGGATCATCCTTGTGAATCTCTTTTTGCGCCTTCTCCGGTGCCTCCTGAAATATTCGCAACAGAGGGAAGTGTAACAGGCCTGTTAGAGCCCTGAAGGTGTTGGAGGAGTTAGAATATTCCAACCCATCTTCGGAATTCTGATCGCTCTTGTACTGCACTTGATGTGGGGGACAGTGTTCAAGAGGGGGCCATTCTTGAAGGCTGAAGCTAGTGCCGTCTCATCTATCCCCGGTTCATGTAATGCCTCAATTTTCACCTTCATTACAAAATCCCTCCTCTGAACCCTCCCTATCTCTGTAACCTCCTCCAGCCCCTACAACCTCCCTATCTCTGTAACCTCCTCCAGCCCCTACAACCCTCCCTATCTCTGTAACCTCCTCCAGCCCCTACAACCCTCCCTATCTCTGTAACCTCCTCCAGTCCCTACAACCCTCCCTATCACTGTCACCTCCTCCAGCCCCTACAACCCTCCCTATCTCTGTAACCTCCTCCAGCCCTTACAACCCTCCCCATCTCTGTAACCTCCTCCAGCCCCTGCAACCCTGCCTATCTCTGTAACCTCCTCCAGCCCCTGCAACCCTCCCTATCTCTGTAACCTCCTCCAGCCCCGACAACCCTCCCTATCTCTGTAACCTCCTCCAGCCCCTACAACCCTCCCTATCTCTGTAACCTCCTCCAGCCCCTACAACCCTCCCTATCTCTGTAACCTCCTCCAGCCCCTACAACCCTCCCTATCTCTGTAGCCTCCTCCAGCCCCTACAACCCTCCCTATCTCTGTAACCTCCTCCAGCCCCTACAAACCCTCCGAGATCTCTGCGCTCCCTCCAATTCCGGCCTCTTGCCCATCCCCCGATTCCCATCGCTCCACCATTGGCGGCCGTGCCTTCAGCTGCCTGGGGCCCTAAGCTCTGGAATTCCCTCCCTAAACCTCTCCGCCTCTCTCTCTCTCCTCCTTCTTTGAAAACCAACCTCTCTGACCGAGCTTTTGGTCACCGGTCCCTAATATCTCCTGATGTGGCTCGGGGGTCTAATTTTGTTTGATAATCTCTCTTGTGAAGCACTTTGGGATGTTTCCCTCGGTTGAAGGCGCTATCTAAGTACAGGTTGTTGTAATCCTGCACTCGAATGATTGAGCACTTCACGTTACCGAGTGATTTAAATTGTTTTCTCTCCAGTCTTCCTCCATTTCATCGGGGGGAAAGTACCTGGATGATGAATGGCCAAGGTCAGTGCTGATCATGCATCAGCAGATACTGTTTGCACTGAGCTAATCATTCACTGACAGGAGGAGCAGAACCCTGGGTACTGGACCTTGGGGTCAGGGGCCGTCATCGAGGTGTCCAGTACGGTGGTCCGCAGTTACGGCACGCGGCTCACGCATGAGGCAACAGGTCAGGGTTCGAGAACCGACATAAGAGATTCGAGACCTAGAATCCAGGCCGACACTCCCCAGGGTCAGTGCTGAGGGAGTGCTGCACTGTCGGAGGGTCAGTACTGAGGGAGTGCTGCACTGTCGGAGGGTCAGTACTGAGGGAGTGCTGCACTGTCGGAGGGTCAGTACTGAAGGAGTGCTGCACTGTCGGAGGGTCAGTACTGAGGGAGTGCTGCACTGTCGGAGGGTCAGTACTGAGGGAGTGCTGCACTGTCGGTGGGTCAGTACTGAGGGAGTGCTGCACTGTCGGAGGGTCAGTACTGAGGGAGTGCTGCACTGTCGGTGGGTCAGTACTGAGGGAGTGCTGCACTGTCGGTGGGTCAGTACTGAGGGAGTGCTGCACTGTCGGTGGGTCAGTACTGAGGGAGTGCTGCACTGTGGGAGGGTCAGTACTGAAGGAGGGTCAGTACTGAGGGAGTGCCGCACTGTCGGAGGGTCAGTACTGAAGGAGTGCTGCACTGTCGGAGGGTCAGTACTGAGGGAGTGCTGCACTGGTCGGTGGGTCAGTACTGAGGGAGTGCTGCACTGTGGGAGGGTCAGTACTGAAGGAGGGTCAGTACTGAGGGAGTGCCGCACTGTCGGAGGGTCAGTACTGAGGGAGTGCTGTACTGTCAGAGGGTCAGTACTGAGGGAGTGCTGCACTGTCACAGGGTCAGTACTGAGGGAGTGCTGCACTGTCAGAGGGTCAGTACTGAGGGAGTGCTGCACTGTCGGAGGGTCAGTACTGAGGGAGTGCTGCACTGTCGGTGGGTCAGTACTGAGGGAGTGCTGCACTGTCGGAGGGTCAGTACTGAGGGAGTGCTGCACTGTCGGTGGGTCAGTACTGAGGGAGTGCTGCACTGTCGGTGGGTCAGTACTGAGGGAGTGCTGCACTGTGGGAGGGTCAGTACTGAAGGAGGGTCAGTACTGAGGGAGTGCCGCACTGTCGGAGGGTCAGTACTGAGGGAGTGCTGTACTGTAGGGTCAGTACTGAAGGAGTGCTGCACTGTCGTTGGGTCGGTACTGAGGGAGTGCTGCACTGTCAGAGGGTCAGTACTGAAGGAGTGCTGCACTGTCGGGTCAGTACTGAGGGAGCGCCGCACTGTCGGAGGGTGTTCCATTTCACCGCAGGGTCAGTCCTCTGGGGGCGTTGCCTGTCTGGTCAGGTAGTCCCACACAAGGGGTTCTCCTCCTGCTCCTGTGTAACAGGCTCGAGAGGGGCAGAATGGGCCTCCTCCTGTTCCTGTGTAACAGGCTCGAAAGGGGCTGAATGGTCTCCTCCTGTTCCTGTGTAACAGGCTCGAGAGGGGCTGAATGGGCCTCCTCCTGTTCCTGTGTAACATTCTCGAGAGGGGCTGAATGGGCCTCCTCCTGTTCCTGTGTAACAGGCTCGAGAGGGGCTGAATGGGCCTCCTCCTGTTCCTGTGTAACATTCTCGAGAGGGGCTGAATGGGCCTCCTCCTGTTCCTGTGTAACAGGCTTGAGAGGGGCTGAATGGGCCTCCTCCTGTTCCTGTGTAACAGGCTTGAGAGGGGCTGAATGGTCTCCTCCTGTTCCTGTGTAACAGGCTTGAGAGGGGCTGAATGGACCTCCTCCTGTTCCTGTGTAACAGGCTCGAGAGGGGCTGAATGGTCTCCTCCTGTTCCTGTGTAACAGGCTTGAGAGGGGCTGAATGGACCTCGTCCTGTTCCTAAGTTCCCATTGATTCTTCACTGTCATCATTGAAGATGTCAAGATCAAAGCAGAAAATATTAACACATAATTTTTAATTGGAATGAATTAAAACAGCAATTTCATTAAATATTTATTGGACATTTTCAATTTCAAACACAGCTAATTTTCCCCAGTGCTGTTTCATTTTTTAAAAAAACACTTGCATTTCACAAGCGCCTTTCACCTCCTCAGGACATTCCAAAGCTCCTCACAGCCAGTGACATACTTTTTGTAAAGTGTATTCACTGTTATAATGTCGGGAACGTGGCAGCCAATTTGTGCAAAGCAAGATCCCACAAACAGCAATGTGATAATGAACCAGATCATCTGGTTTTTTTCAGTGATGTTGGTTGAGGGATAAATATTGTCCCCAGGACACCGGGGAGAACTCCCCCGCCCCCCCCCCCCCCCCCACCCCACTCCTCTTCCAAATAGTGACCGTGGGATCTTTTGCACCCACCCCGAGAGGGCAGACGGGGGCCTCAGTTTAATGTCTCATCTGAAAGACGGCACCTCCGACAGTGCAGCACTCCCTCAGTACTGACCCTCCAACAGTGCAGCACTCCCTCAGTACTGATCCTCCGACAGTGCAGCACTCCCTCAGTACTGACCCTCCAACAGTGCAGCACTCCATCAGTACTGACCCTCCGACAGTGCAGCACTCCCTCAGTACTGACCCTCCGACAGTGCAGCACTCCCTCAATACTGACCCTCCGACAGTGCAGCACTCCCTCAATACTGACCCTCCGACAGTGCAGCACTCCCTCAATACTGAGCCTCCAACAGTGCAGCGCTCCCTCAGTACTGACCCTCCGACGGTGCAGCACTCCCTCAGTACTGACCCTGTGACAGTGCAGCACTCTCTCAGTACTGACTCTCGACAGTGCAGCACTCCCTCAGTGCTGACTCTCGACAGTGCAGCACTCCCTCAGTACTGACCCTCTGACAGTGCAGCACTCCCTCAGTACTGACCCTCCGACAGTGCAGCACTCCCTCAGTACTGACCCTCTGACAGTGCAGCACTCCCTCAGTACTGACCCTCTGACAGTGCAGCACTCCCTCAGTACTGACCCTCTGACAGTGCAGCACTCCCTCAGTACTGACCCTCTGACAGTGCAGCACTCCCTCAGTACTGACCCTCTGACAGTGCAGCACTCCCTCAGTACTGACCCTCCGACAGTGCAGCACTCCCTCAGTACTGACCCTCCGACAGTGCAGCACTCCCTCAGTACTGACACTAGGGAGTGTAACTCGGATGATTTGACTCAAGTCTCCGGAGTGGGGATTTGAACCCAAGATCCTCTGATTCAGAGTGTGAGAGTGTGAGAGTGTGAGGGGTGTGAGAGTGTGAGGGGTGTGAGAGTGTGAGGGGTTTGAGAGTGTGAGGGTTTGAGAGTGTGAGGGGTTTGAGAGTGTGAGGGGTTTGAGAGTGTGAGGGGTTTGAGAGTGTGAGGGGTGTGAGAGGTTTGAGGTTTAAACCCACTGAGACGCATCTAACATTAAAACAGCAGCTCATTCGCCTGGTGACTTGCATGTTCTCAACACAGAATAAAGATGGGAGATTCTATCCCTTTCTCTCCTTCTCTCTCGTTCTTGCTCATTCAATCTGTCGTGCTCTCACTCTCTCTCGCTCGCTCTCGTCACTTTCTCTTTTTCTCGCTCTGTCTGTTGCCTTTTCTACCTTTCTCTGTCTCTCTCTCTTTCACACTCTGTCACTGTCTGTATCCCTGTCACACTCTCTCTCGCTCTCTGCTGCTCTCCAGCTCCCTCTCTCTGTCACTCCCTGTCTCTCTCTCTCGGGCTCTCTCTGTATCGCTCTCTTGCTCTCTCCTCTCTCTCACCCTGTCTGTCTGTCCCTCTCTTTCTCACTCCCTGTCTCTCTCCCGCTCCCTCTTTTTCTTTTTCATTCTCTGTCTCTCACTCTCGCTCTCTTGCTCTCTACTGCTCTCTCTCTCTGTCACTCCTTGTCTCTCTCTCTCGCGCGCTCTCTCTATCGCTCTCTTGCTCTTTACTCTCTCTGACCCTGTCTGTCTGTTCCTCTCTCTATCACTCCGTCTCTCTGTCTCTCTCTCCCCCTCTCTTTCTCTGTCTCTCACTCTCACCCCTCTCTGTGTTGCTCTCTCGCTATCTGCTGCTCTCTCTCTCTCTCACTCCCTGTCTCTCTGTCTCTCTCTCTCCCTCTTTTCCTTTCTCTCACTCTCACTCTCTCACTGTTGCTCTCTCACTCTCTGCTGCTCTCTCTCACTCCCTGTCTCTCTCTCTTTCCCTCTTTTCCTTTCTCTGTCTCTCACTCTCACTCTCTCTCTCTCTCTCTCTGTGTTGCTCTCACTCTCTGCTGCTCTCTCTCTCTCTCACTCCCCGTCTCTCTCTCCCCCTCTCTTTCTCTGTCTCTCCGTCTCTCTCTCTCCCTCTTTTCCTTTCTCTGTCTCTCACTCTCTCTCTGTTGCTCTTTCGCTCTCTGCTGCTCTCTCTCTCTCACTCCCTGTCTCTCTCTCTCTCTCCCTCTCTTTCTCTGTCTCTCACTCTCTCTGTGTTGCTCGCTCGCTCTCTGCTGTTTTCTCTCTCTCTCCCTCTCTCTCTCTTTCTCTCTCT